>NW_020526685.1:0-49625 GCF_003368295.1 Carassius auratus | reverse complement strand
TTCATTTTTACTACTCCGCTATTTCTAATGCTCTATCTTACCATAGCCCTCAGGGAGGTCAGGGGATTGGTGTCCATGTGGTCTGTTTTGGGGGGTGTGTGCATGCCCTCTAGAATCTTGGTTTCTGATGCGTTGTGCTTGGAGCCGTTGCTCCTGATTGGGCGACTCAAGTGCACGGCAGTTGCCCCCGCCAGCGGCTCCTGTAGGATCGGTGTATGGCATGGGCTCCTCCATGAAGCAGCTGAGAGGCCGCCCGGGCCCCGAGTCTTCAAAGACAGGCCTGAAACATACACATTCAGAGCAGGTGTTAAGACACAAACAGTCACACCAACATTTCAGTGGGTCTGGGTATTGATGTAATGAACTGTGAATCTAACAGGTCTTTTGGAAGCTCAAATAAAGTGCTTTATCTGGGCAGGTAGCCAGTCTGTGCTGAAAAAAAAAAAAAAAGTGCATCCTCGGAGACAAAAAATTGACTCACCCTTCATTCTCTACCAGTCCTCTACAGTCGACCACAGGCCCTCCACTGCCAATTCTGTCTCTGGTCTGCAGACTCACTACAAAAATAAAGAATATGGTTAAAGAAAAGTCATTTAGTTCAAAGAATGATTCAGCATTCATTAGTTTGATAGTAGACATTTGAATTTAGAGAAAATTACAAAAGAAAACAAACAAATAATGCTTTTCTCAGAACTAACTTCACTTTAATGAGCCAAATTGCGTCTTAACTGTTCTGAATGAAAAAAAACTCCACTTGTTACAATAAACACTACATTTTTGTTATCTAGTGCAAATACATACTTATTTTAAAAGTGTCACCAAAGCGGCTAAATACATATTGGGCCAATTTATCTGAAAAATTCTGTAAAAGTTCTACTGCAGTGTTTAATACGTACCAACGATTTGTCCACGAACAGCATCACTGTCAGATGGGTTCAGCTTGCACAAGTCTAAACGCTGGTCTGATGGTGTGATAGATAAATGACGAGATGTCATTAAACTAGGCCATCAAACTTTTACAGACTACAGGTACACAGCTTTACACAAATTTAATGAAGACATGAAACGACTGTGATATGGCACAATGAAGAGATTACGGTAAGCTATACAAGTATCCCACTCACAGCCTGTGTCTTTTAGTCTGCTGATGGCGTTGGACAGGAGCCGCACACAGCCTAAGAAACCCGCACCCTGCTTCTTATGGATCTTCTTGTGGTTCCATACGCTGATGGTGATGGAATCGGTCTTCCCAATATAACTGCGGAAAGACTCTCTTTAGCAACTTCCTCCTTTTAAAAACACTAGCTAATAATGTTTCCATTATTTTAAAGCTAAATTAACACATCTACACATAAATCACATAATTAAAACATAATGAATACTACTGAGAACAGAACAGAAAATGTATCCGTCAGTAACTTTATGGAGGAATTTGCTCACAGGTCGTAATGCTGATTCCACTTGGGTCCAATGTGCTTTTGACCGTGTCTGTAGAGTGGCATTGACCCGAGCCATCCACCACCACTTTGGCGAAAGGATCAGGCAACCCTGCAGCAGAACGACAGTGTGGCAGGAAGACAAATAAACAACAGAGGACAGTTACAATCTGGACAGCTAAGCAGCTTCCACAATGACAGCTGCTAAAATGTAGATAGACTGCAAATATTTGGATGGCTTTACAGATCCCCAGACCAAAAAGAATGACCATGGAGCAACATGACTTTCAGTTGCCAAATTACAGAATCGCTTACACACAGTCTCTGAAAGTCATTTTACATGCACTTTTTTTAAATTAGTTATATACACTAGGATTTGTTAGTTTTTTTTATTTTAAATTTGTGTTCCTCCTTGATTCTGTCAATTTAGTGATCCTGGCTGTATTTGTACCACATAAATATCACTGTTCTGTAAAGGCTGGAATACACTATATTACTTCTGAACAGATTTTAAAACACTAGACATTATGAGTGTGCGATAAGATGATTTTTGATTGTGGATGATAAAAATGTCTCCACAGTCTGCTTTTGAAGAAGTATCGTAATATCGAGCTACAGAGCACATTCTAATCAACTGCATTTCTGTCGTCTCAGTCTCAATATTACGTTACTGTAGAATGCCACATACATTCACATCAGTGTTAACTCAGCGGTAGAGTTACTCTCATGGGATACTGCACTTACTCGCAATTACAAAAGTACATTTTTGGATGTGCTTTAAAGCCTTGCCAGTTTAATATCTTATTTACGTGTTGTTCTGATGTGCGCTTTTTCTGAGTGCATACTCCCGAAGTGTGCGCACTAAAAAGCCTGTCAAACAGCACCCGATTACTGAACTAATTAAAGTCTAAAATAAAAGTAAACTGTTAAGAAAAAAATGGATGCATGTCTGTATATAAGATGCATGCAGCTCTTAAAAGGGACAGTATTAAACATGCAGCCGACTGTCAATAAAGGGTCATGAAACCCCAGACAATTTTTTTCTGACATTTAAGCAGGGGCTAACATTGCCATAGAAGACAAATTTTAGCATCCGATAATTTTAACTGTTGGAGAAAACTTGATTATTGTAAGCTTTTTTGCGCCATTTTCATTTTCTGGGTTTAAAATCGACATCCTGTTGACGTCATAATTCGATGACGTGTCGTTGTCTATTAATTATTCATGATACTGTGCGTTCTTATCCTATGAGAAGACGCTTCGCTTAATTATTCACAACAGCATGTGTTGACTTGCTATGACAGACGCTTCAGACTGTGAGCAGTGTTGCCAAAATTTGGACAGCTTTTTGATACAAACTGGTAAGTGTTTTCAGTATTTCAGTTGTTTCAGTGTCTGCACTTGTAAGGTGGGAAATTCCTTCAAATATTTTAACATTTTAAGTCGCTCGGGACAAATTACGGAATGTATCATTTGCAAATGCTTTTGAGTCTACAATTTAAACTGAGAAACCACTTTCTGTGAGCTCACACATAAAGTGTGCGTACATAGAGCCGCATCTGAGAGAGAATGACTACAGAAAAAAAGTTGTGTTGTGCATTATTGCGCATAAATGGCCAGATACATATAAAAATTGTCAAAATGCCGTCTTGATGAGTATTCACATAAACAGTCGATTTATACTAAACATTGTCAGTATATAGGCTATTAAGTGAATGTAAAAAGATGAGAAACAAAACTTGTATAACAGTTAGATGTGTGCATGAGGTCTTAAAGAGATGGCAACCAGTGTTATTTTACATTTAAATAGATCATTCAGTTTGTTATTGTATTTGTTTGTGCCATTGCTTGTCATTTATCTATTCTTTTTTATTACTGACTGTTTACTTGTCTTTTTAAGTTCAAATTAATTCTATCAGAGTTTGAAATCAAAGTTCTTTTTAGGTATGTTGATATAATATCAACAACATAAATTGAAAAACAAATACACTGGGGTGACTGGAGGAAATTGCATTTCTATCTGAAATATTAAATTAGCTTCACTGTACTAAAGAGTGTCCTTTAGACTTTTTCTGAATGCTTCAGGTTGCTTCAGTAAGCTTGAGTTTTTGATGAGCTGAGACATAACAGGAAATCTATTTGTGTATGTGTGCAAGACAAGTGTGTGATACAGAAATGTTGTTTTAAGTTTCTTAGACGCCCTGGCTACTTCGAAAATGATTTGCATTAAATTCTTAGAAACTCACCAGGAGGACATAGTGAGACACCTTAAATGGAAATATATTTTTGAAAATGCATTATCATTGGATGCGATCAAAAGCATCCGCATTTGATGAAGGTGTAAATGTGAGTTTGGGTGTTTCCTCTGTCACAATTTGTAGTCAACTTGGATGACTATGACTGTCAAACTTTTCTTGCAGGAAAATATTCAAAAGACTTTGTCTCAGTCCTTTAATTGAAATTGCTACAACAGTGACAAAACATTTATGTTGGATGATTGTAGTTTAAAAATGTCATTGTGAGACCGCTTACATTAACCAAGAGAAATGGTCATGGATGGAAGGAGATTGTTTGTTTTTGCTTTGTTATAAGAGTTAGGCACAAAAGCGATTCATTCACTTAGTGAGTATAACTGTTTTTACAGCTCCATGACACAATCCATCAAAAGGCTTATATAAACGACGCAGAATAAGCCTTAAAAGTTATCAGAGGTGCAACAGTGCATTCATATATATGGTTTATGATGCAGAGTGCAAATGGTTTTAACTTGAAGGGAGTGAAATGAAACTGTCTGAACTGGAAGTTGTCTGTGTTTTCTGTTTCCCTTCTTCCACCTCTGCTCCTCACCACACCCACTTTTTTTTCTCAACTGTGGTGAGAACTAACCAGCGCTGAAACAGGGGGTTTCATGACCCTTTAAAGGGATAGTTCACCCTAAAATTGAATTGCTGTCATTATTCACTCACTCACATGTTGTCCCAAACCTGTATTAATTTCTTTATTTTGCTGAACACAAAAGAAGATATTTTGAAGAATGTGGGTAACCAAACAGTTGCTGGTCCACAATGAATTTGATAGTAGGAAATAAGCCAAAGGGGCCAAGCAAATGTTTGGTTTTCAGTGTTCTTCAAAAGCATTTATGTTCGTCAGAAGAAAGAAACTTCAGGTTTAAAACTACTTTTGAGTGAGTAAATGATGGAATAACAATAAAACACTATGTCCAAATTGACAGACAGATGACAATTTTATTTTTGGGTAATCTACCTCTTTAAATGTTAATAATACAACAAAACACAAAAGAGAAAAAAAATAACTACCTACTGTTGACTAAAAACTTTTTTTTTTAACAGTTGCTTTAACAGGAGTCTATATAGTGTTTTATGTTTATATTTGTTCATTCAATTTCTAGAATGCTCCTGCTAAATACACCTATTGTACCTGAAAATAAAACACAGTTTTATTTGTATATTATGTGTAGCTGTGTATCGTTGATCTTATTTTTTAATAACACCGATAAAATAATGCCAAAAGTTTTTATCTTCGCCCACTTTGGCCTAAATACCATATTTTCAGGACTATAAGTCACACTTTTTCATAGTTTGGCTGGTCCTGCGACTTATAGTCAGGTGTGACTTCTCAAAATTAATTTGACATGAACCGAGAGAAAACATTACCGTCTCCAGCAGCGAGAGGGTGCTCTATTCTCCTCGGTGCTCCTGTAGTCTACCCCTGAAAACAGAGCGCCCCTCTCGCAGCTGTAGACGGTAATGTTTTCTCTTGGTTCTTGGTTCTAAATAAATGCGACTTATAGTCCAGTGCGACTTATGTGTTTTTTTCTCATCATGACGTAGTTTCGGACTGATGCGACTTATACTTAGGTGTGACTTATAGAAAGGACAGTCTCATGCTCTGTGGACCGTTCATTTGGTGGCTCGAAACAATAAAGAGCGAATACCGCTGAAAATATTACTGTTAAATACATGCTGCATCTGTTGTAAGGCATTAATGCTAATAATTTAACGTATAATTATCAGGGACAACTGGTCTTGTTTTGGCTTGTCTTCGTCACACATTCTCATGTGGTCTTTTGTTATACGAGAAGCATAATGGACATGGCACAGAAACTAGATCTATGAATGACGCACACCAGGCATTTGAATAATATGTGGAACACACACTGATGAGGCCAGTGGGGCAAACAAGGCTGTCAGTCAGAGCAGCTGGGATGGAGAGCCTAGACTGCAGAACAGTGAAGTGTGCTCAATGCTGTAGTGGGTGGAATCTGATGAGGAGCCACTGAATGAGGATGTGTATTCCCCCAGTGATAAAAGCAGCCAGTGGGCGGCTGAACAACTCAGAGGAGAGAGGCACTAATGCTCCAGAATCACAAATGGTTCGTTCATACAGCCATTTCTGAGGGGGATTTGAAGTCGATTAACAGTTTTCCCAAAAGCTAATTCAAACGCTTTTAACTTTATGTGAAACACAAAAGGTGAACTTGAAGAATACCCTTGCAACTCTTTTCAACGTAAATGTAAATTTACATTTTAACTGAATGAGGAATGTTGTCAAACTCCAAAATAAAAGAAACCCAAAGTATCACTGAAATGTTTCTTAAAACGCATGCGCTAAATTTCATGGCTCCGAAATCATTTGATAGCTTTGTGTCATCCTTCCACCCAAACTCACCTTGGTGCATTTATGAAAGTTCAAGAGAGAAGTAGTGACGTCCAATCTGTGAACTCAATTGTTCTTTTCAATATAATTCTTGATCCAATTAAAAACTGCAAAAATAGTCTAAATGATTTTAAAGCAGTTAGCACAGTGCTGTATCATGAAATAATGACTTCAACTTTAGTCTTTTACTTTGACAGAGTTAGTCTGATTTCAGAAGACTTTGAAAATAGTGCACAATTGACATGGACTACTGCTTTCAAACATTTAAGGTCCGTTTTTGAAGCTTGAATGCCCAGTTTATTGTAATTACGTGGAAAAGAGCAACAAGCACATTATTCAAAAATGTTCCTTTTTTGTATAGTTTTGTTTGGAGGGACGTGGACCAATAAAGAGAAAAATGTACATTTTGTGGTGAAGTTTAAGGTACACCAAAGGATTGTGAAAAAGGAGGTGAAATGAGGTATACTTACGAAAGAAGTCTTTCTTTGCCAGATTCTTGGCACATAATACTGAAAGAGAAAGAAAGAAAAAAAATCATTCAATAAATCAACAGATGCGCCACTTACGAACATAGAAAAAAAAAACCTGAAACTCTGATGCATTTAAAAGCTTTGCTGCTGATGTGAGCATGACTGAAAGCAGCATTTATCTGCAGAGATGGCTTTAAAGAAAGAGCTGGGCCTCATTCCACTGACTAACTGACATGATCAGGATCCCTTTCCTCTAGTCCCCTAAAAGGGGCCACTGGTGCCGTCCAAGCACAGCCTGCACAGAATAAATCAGACAGACTTCCTCTCAACACTGTTAGTCAGCACCCCAAATCCACAGCTTTTCCCTGGATATGTAAAGCTTAAGCCATCTGCCTGAGAGGGATTTTTTTTTCTTGGCTAGCCTTCACCCAATGTGAAATTATCAAAGGTCATTCTGTGTTAGGCTGTAATGTGATTTCACGCTTTTCAATGGGATTTGGTGCACTTAAGAGAAGCAGCATTTGTGAATACGGTTGCTGTCAGCTCATGTTTGGCATGCTGTGGTGTGAAACGGAGCAGGTGTGGTCAGCAATATTCATCTTCTCAAAAATACACCGAGGACAAGGCAATAGCAAACCAGTGACCTGCATCATTTTGAACAAGAGAAATATACACTATAGTGCAAAACGCACAAGCCTATAGTGCACTGCAGTCACAGCACTACAGGAAACAGTGGGCATCATATGCAGTGCAGCTTGACAATGGTGGATTCGGAATTGTCTGTTTTGTGTGAGTATTGCTGGACAAATAGAGGAAGGCTGTGTCCTACCTCTAAAGAGTTTTTCATTTCTCCCATGAGGTCACAGGACTAATTCATGTGTGCTCCTGTCAGAACAGGCACAGTGCAAATGAATGCCGAACAACAAATGACATTCTAAACAACTTGCCTGGCAACCATCCAATTTATGAACATACAAATAAACTTTAAAATGGTTGCAATATGTCCCTTTCACCAATTTACACGGTTACCCAAAAACATTAATCTGATAGCCGAGGAATGATGCAGAAAAATCTTTTACGTCCAATCGCTCAAATGACCTTTTTCAGTATGGTTGTGGTAATTATTACACTGGGGAAATGTTAAAAGGTCAGTCTGTCCATTTCATGATTCCAAATATACAGAACATTTTTATGGGCAATACAAAAAAACGTATTTTGAAAAATTCCCATGGTAACAGAATAAAAGTAAGTGGAGTCCAATGTTGTTTTGGACCCCAATAACTTTTTTTATAAGGATGATGCAACTGAAATATTCTTAATAACATCTCCTTTTAAGTTCTGGTGGAGGAACGTTATACTAGGGCTGGAAAAACTAAATTAATTCTTGATTAATTGAACATTTTACCTCAATAACAATTAATGAATCATTAATTCATTTATTTATATATTTGCCCTCAGAGTTCACTGACAAGGGTTGTACTGTAAATACGCTCAACTATTAAAGGTGGGGTTTTGTTTTCTAATGGAAGAGTGCATTTCTTATTTTTGTGATTTTAAAATAATTGAAGGATTTCTAAATAACTTACACATTAGGGTTGGGTAATGTGTAAAGCATGAATCCTTATAAGGGAAAACAACCTAACACCGTGTCTACACCGGATGAGAGCAGTGCGACAAAAAAATACTATAGAACAACTCATCTATAATAAGAGACTCCGTATATATAGATCAGAGAAATAGAATTAAGTAAAATCGGTGATTGTCTACACTGGATGTGGCATGACAACACAAATCTCTGACAATAAACTGCGGCTGTGTTATATTTATGACATGCTGACCAAAATTTCAAATGATTTTCAACGGTCGCTTTGTCGCATCCGGTGTGGACAGACTATAGGCAACTCCAGTCCTGGAGTTACCTTCTAGTAATCCCGAAAACACTGATTGTCTTGTTCAGGTGTGTTTAATTAGGGTAGGAGCTAAACTCTGCAGGACAGTGGCCCTCCAGGACCGAAGTTGCCTATCCCTGCTGTAAGTACTGCCAGCTATATAGTATAAATAGAGTATGAGTGGTCACGAATCTCAAAAGTGATAGTGGAACTAAAAATCGTGCACTCAAAGGGGGTGGGGGGGAGGCGGGGTTGGGTTCACGATGCCAGCGCAACATCATGATGTCTAACAACAATCGGCAATGGACGATGGCATCATCTATAGGCCCAACCCTAATAACTATTTATGGTTATTTACTTATTATTTTGAACAACTGAAATCAAACCACACGTCTTGAAATTAACGTTTCTTATGATAAAAGTGACATCTCAGTTTTAGTGTAAAATGTATATTTGCACATAAAAAAAAATTCTAAAAAGCACATCCGGTTGGTTTGATGACTGTGTTAGAGTTCTAGGTTGCTTCCATGTCACTGAATGGACAGAGTCACGTGGCTACACATGTGGTTGTATGCTTTTTTTGTTTTATTTTTAAAAAGATATTTTAATGGGCTTTTATGCATTTTAATAGATAGGACAGCAGAGATACACAACATCTAGAAACTGGGAGGAGAGAGAGAGAGTGGGATTGTCAAAAAGGACCTAGAGATGGGAATCTAACTCAGGTTGCTGTGAGTGCAGTATGTCGACACAATAACCACGAGGCTACTAGCACCAACACGGTAGTATGTTTTTTTTGTTGTTTTTTTTACGTTTTTAAAGTCAGAATTGCCAATTTAGGCAGCTGCTGTGTATTTAGTCAATTTTTTTAATTAAAGAAATCACACATACTGCAATTTTGATGGAGGGGAAAGCTCCGGGGAAAAAACACTATTGGGCTAGTTTTGAACAGCAATCGGGCTTGTTGTGTTTCATGGACCTGGCATCCCTGGGAAATGTATTAACATGATTTTAACAGAGGAAATTTCAGCTTCGATTACTTTTTCAATGAATCGCCCAGCCCTATGTTATACAGTAATAATGTAAATAATAAATCACATAATAATTGAACAATCTCATTAAGTACTACTGAAAATAACATTAAAAGATCTTTTTGACTTGTTCCAGTTGATGACAACAGAAGCATCTTCCCTCAATCCTAGTGTGCACATCAAAGAAAAACAAGCTAGTGTTTCTGCTGTTAAAATCAGGATCCTAGACAAAAGTGGCAAAGACAGCAAAAAGCACTCGTACACTTTTTTTTCATTTATGTATTCTCAGTATCCCTGCAGAAGGCTATTTATTTATTAAAATCCACCTGACAGTACAGTGAAGAAACCGACTGAAGTTGAGAAAAGACAGCCAGTTTCTATAAAGCAGGAATCATGCAAGCTCAGCCACTAATTGGTCTATGCTGAGGTTTCATGTTGCCCTAGTGCACGTTATAGTTTATGCCCTAATAATGAGCCAAGAGGACAGGATCTTCAAAAGGTCAGAGAGCTGGAAATCCATGGCTGTGGACAGAAGAGCCAAACGGCATACCTCTGTTAGCACCCACACACAGCTCCATGACTTGGGGAGGGCACTGCCTCATTAGCTGTGAAATTCATCTCAGCATTCACAAGAAGAGTGGGGTGGCTGGCTCCGTAGTCCGTAGTCATCCTGTCTTTTATCCTCCAGGCGGTCCATCACCTCCCAATAACTGGTTACTCTGGTAACTAATAACCCAAGTGGAGGAGCCGCCATGCATAAGAGGCACAGATCAAAATCTGCAGGTATGACGGAGCAGAGGCAGATGCCTCAGAAGTGACAGAGGTGTAACTACAGCAGTCACAGAGCAATCAAATATACATGCGGCAGATATTTGGAAGCTTTACCACCCTACCTTCCCTAAGGAGCTTTCCACATCTGTATCCACGGAAACAAAGGAGGAATGGAGGCAGAAACTTTGCTGTCAGACACAACTTTCATCACAGGCAGTCAGGGCTGTAACATCCCCTCCATATAAACCAATTAGCTCACATGAGAGGATTTTATTGGCTCAGAAAAGCAGATGGATACTGTTAATTCCTGAGTGCAAAAATGTCAAAATGTAACCATTAATATGCTGATTTGCTGCTCAATAAATATTTCTTGTTATCAATGTTGAAAACAGTTGTGTTGCCTAAAATCAGGATAAAGTTAGAAAGAACCGCTTTTATTTGAAAGAGAAATCATGCAACCAAATAATCCATTTGTAATCAGTCGGACTGTGCTCGATTGGAATGAAATTTTGATCTGATTGAAGGGAGTGGTTTATTCCTTTTCTAATACGATTGAGAGTGCATGTAAACACTCGATCGGACTGAACCCTGAAACTGTAAGGACTGCGCATGTGCAATGACGCAGGAATAGAGTAATAATCTTCCTTTTGAATAAAGTGTTGTATGAATGCGTGTCCTGTCATTATAAAACTCTCCTTCTTTTAGTACACAGCTGTGAAGTGGAGCAGGACAACTTCCCAGCATTCTTTGCTTTGTATTTGCCTTTGCTTTGGAGCCCAAGACCGGTTTCCCACTGAAGCTAAGCAGGGCTGAGCCTGGTCAGTACCTGGATGGGAGACCTCCTGAGAAAACTAGGTTGCTGCTGGAAGAGGTGCTAGTGAGGCCAGCAGGGGGTGCTCACCCTGTGGTCTGTGTGGGTCCTAGCGCCCCAGTGTAGTGATGGGGACACTATACTGTCAACAAGCACCGTCCTTCGGATGAGACGTTAAACTGAGGTCCTGACTCTCTGTGGTCATTAAAAATCCCAGGATGTCTTTCGAAAAGAGTAGAGGTGTGACCTCGGCATCCTGGCTCAATTCGCCCATTGGCCTCTGACCATCATGGCCTCCTAACAATCCCCATATCTGCTGATTGGCTTCATCACTCTGTCTCCTCTCCATCAATAAGCTGGTGTGTGGTGGGCGTTCTGGCGCAATATGGCTGCCGTCGCATCATCCAGTTGGATGCTACACACTGGTGGTGGATGAGGAGATACCCCCTGACAATGTAAAGCGCTTTGAGTGTCTAGAAAAGCGCTATATAAATGTAACAAATTATTAATTATTATTATTATTATTCTCATCCACAGGCAAACTGGGAGAGGCATTTTTACTGTGTGATAAACATAAGCATCACGACACAGTGGTTTATATGTATATTTATCCTTAAATGGTCATTCTGCTGATAAAGACAAATAAAGAAACGGTGTAGAAGAGTGGTTATTATGTGTAAACAGTGTGGAACTCTATATTTGTGCAGTGTGCACATGTAAAAAAAAAATAATAATCAATTCCGATTTGAAGTTTGTAACATAAACATCCACATCAACCCGATCACTTTATTAAGCATTCATGTAAACACTACATTCAGATTCATGAATCGGAATGAATTCAGTCTGATTGAACCAAAAATTGTGCATGTAACCATAGCCATATGTAATGCATCCTTGCTGAACAAAAATATGAATTTTTCATATAAAAATAAATAATCTTAAACTCATTTCACACTGCGAGTTCGCAAAATAAACAGGTAATGTGTCCTGGCACATTTGTTCCCAGCTCGCTACATTTTTTTCGTTCTTTTTGTTCATCTTTATTCTGCAGTGAGGACCATCTCTGCTGCTTGCTTTAAAAACACAAAGTTTCATACATTTCTCTCTGATTCAGTTTGATAGATATTCCTTTACATGATGGATCTATAAGTTTAGTCAACAGAGCAATGATTTTAAAACGGAAGAAAACCAGATAAAACTTGGTGCCAAAAAACTTGAAATGAAGCTGTACGACAGATCACAAGACAAGTACTAACAGGAAAACACATGAGTGCCCTTCTCAAATGTGGCCAAGCTCCTCTAAATGAAGTGCAAGAGCAGTACACATCGGTTTAGGGCTTTTAAAGAGGGTTTTTCCTGTTGCATTAACCATTGCCTAATCAAAGTGGGTGATGGGCAGAACAAACACGCACAACACTTCAGAGTTCCTGCCGCCCAGCTGCACAAATTGACAAACAACCCTGCTGAACACATAAAAAAGCAGCGAGTTCAGCGGGAGTTATTTGCCCAGTGCGGATTCGTGGAGATCTGCCCGGTGCTGTACAAACAGCATTGCCCGTGCACTTTCATTTAGCCCTTTGATAGGAGGCCAAACAGTCTGGTATGGTGTTATCAGACGTGGGAGATCATCCATCATCTTAACCATTTCATTACAGAGGATTAGCAGCTCAAAAACATCAACTCTACAAGCTGCGAATCAGAACTGTTTGTTGGTGGCTGTAAACTCCTGTAAGCCAGCACAGTATTCATAAGTACAACTGATTTTACTCTAGTTTTATTTGGTTTTGCATCTGCAGGAGGTATTATCTGATACACTGTGATAAATCTCAACTCATCATAATACCATAATTGGATAGTGGATGACACTGCCAACCCTATGATATAGACCCAACATGCCAGTGAAAGAGAGTGAATCAGCAGGTTTGATTAGTCTCTCTCGTGGATGTGGTTTGCTGGACTTTCCCACAATTCAACACCCCACAGAAGCCAATCTGACTGCAAGCTTATTTCGACGACCTGCTAAATCAGAATGTTGGAAAAATTTTATGAAATCCTAGAAATGCAAAGAAAAAAGTATTAATAGGCCCTTTTTTTTCTTTGCTGAGACTGTGCCCAAATCAAACACATTTTTGACAAAAATCTGTAAGATGGTAGAAATAAACTAGGCATACAAATTAGGCTGTGTGTCATGCATCCTCAAAAACCATAAACACAACCACACAAGGAAAAAGAAACTCCATAATATAATAAAAACAGTTGCTTGCTAAAAGAATGTGGTTTCAGCTGACTGGCAAGTTTATGAAATCAATTATTGCATAGCAAGAGCATGAAACCATCGAAATTCAACTGTGCATGATAAACAAATCTGGTACTCAGTTGCCAATTTAAAACCCTCAAGCTAAACTAACTGAGAATCACGACTTTAAACCAGACAGTATAGTCTCTGCTAGTCAGCGTAGTGTTTCTTTAATATCTTGCATTAGGGACAGCTGGTGTAGTGACTGATGAGGGTTTGGTGCAAGGGAGACCAAAGAGGCTCTATTCTTAGTATCCCACCCACTGATTCCTTGACTTTAATTAAAAAAAGTACTGCTTTACCTGACGTAACGGCTGAGAGCTGGTTCACAAGCCACAAGACCGTTCACATAGTTAATTAGCAAAAGAACACGTGTGTAACCAAAGAAACATTACTCAGTAGATGGGAATGAGTCTCTGGCGGGTTTTGCAGCTGTTTGCAAGGCAAGTAGTTTGCTGAGGTTAAAGCATTGGGGGGGTGGGGGGGTGCACACGATATTGCGTAGTTTGTCAGTGATCTAAGGCTCTGTCTATTAAATGCTGCTCCATTTGGAAGCAGGTGATTTACCACTATTCAGGGAACTGGCTTTACTGACGAAATATGCGTGACCATCGCATGCGATATATCGGCCATTACTAAAATAGAGTATTTAATGGAACAGCAATCATAATTGTATTTTACAGTAGTAATTCTAGTAGGGCTGGGTGATATGGGCAAAAAAATGTAAAAAAACAAATTAAGCCATTTTGCAATTATGATTTTATTATGTTTAATTTCTCAGCCCTTGTACAGTCAATTCAGACTTTGCATACACAAGCCATCACTCTAATTGAGTGATGAACTAGACTGATTTGGGGTTGAAGAATGTGGCCTACTCGACTCATTTCCTGCCAGATTCAGAGATGACACACATCACTCCTCCCATTCACAGCTTAGGTTTGAGTTACAGCGTTGTGAGGGCTGGAGGGATAGAAGTAAGGCCGTATTGCACACACTCATGTAAAGCCCCACAATACGCAAAGCTGAAACACAAGACGTCGGGCCCCCAGCGCAAATGAAATATCCATGAGCTTTTAGTTATCCTCCACCCTCCTTCCTGGCTCTTTGTTTCTCTTTCTCCGCCTTTCCATGGCCAAATCCTAAAAGATTAAACTGTGGGAAGCCATTCTGTAAGGTCGATCAGAATGCCAGAGGCCTTTAAAAATATATCCCCATCCAAGCTCGAACAAATGAGTTGTCGGCCAAAAGTTTAAACTGGAATGCTAAACCTCCTCATGTGCATGAATAGACAAGACATTTCCTCAAGCAAATATACAGTAGGTCAGTCGCTCCGACTTCCTCGGTGGATCCGCCAAGCTCCCCTAGGAGGAAGCACGTTGAAGGGGACAGGTGGGCAGACATCCCCGTCACTGAGTCACCAGGCGTGAAAAGGAAGGGAAACCTGAGCAATACCTTGGGGGAACGAGTGGTTAAAAGCACAATACATAGGAATGAGAGGAATGCATTCAGTCGGCAGTGACTGGAGGAGGACGACATCCTGAATCTGATGTGTGGTGCATTAATCACATCTCTGAGCCGACACCAGGGAGACTGCAACCTTATGGTGACAATGCAGACAGATGTCTGCCCGTCTTTGCTCTTGACAGTTTGTCTGACTCCATCAGAAGTACTCCGATACAAAATGCAATGACGATTATTGTGCCATCAAACAAACTTAAAAATGGGTCTGGTCTGCACTTTGAGAAAGCTAAATGGTTCCAGAGGGCACTCAATTCACACAGAGAGGACAAGCAGGAAAACAAGCTTGTAAAGAAACAGGCTATTTATGTCAGTCATTTTAGAGAATGGCCTCTGGTCAATTGTCATCCCTGTAGAGATATGAGCGATACTTATTCACCTTATTCCGCCCCGCCCACTTTTAATACTTCGCATTTCCGCATTTTGTCATCCGACTTCCGCTAAACCGATACGGCACGTCCGGTTACTAGTTTAGTAGTTGTACGATTGTTTATAGTTTGCTATAACTGTGGAGAAATGACAAAGAACGTTATTTTATAAATTGGGAGCACGATGAAAACGTCTTACGACGATCAAATGGTCTCAAATTGTCCCATCCATCGTCGCTGTTAACGTGGGTAATGTTAGACGATATGAAGAAGTGGCCAGAGTTAACCTATATATTTAACTGCCCTGTCAGGAGGAGTTGATGGAGCAGCAAGGAAAAATGATTTAAAAAAAAAATGTACCGAGGCTTACCAGTATTTACATAGTGAGACAGTTGGTCGTGTACTGTTACACAGCGAGGGTTTTTTCCTCTTTTTAAAATTGAACGTGCAACCAGCCAGTCGAGCAGTCTAACCTCTCAGCGTGGTGCTGGTTAGTTTTGTGTGTGTGTGATGTTAATATACACGAAGTTATAAATGTTTAAAAGTATAATAACGTGTTTGATGACCATCATCAGACTAAGTATTTTGTCTAATAACTTAATTGCATAGTGGAGTAAGGTAAGTGAACGTTTATCAATTACACATTAGAAAAGGAGGAGGCTGGAACTTGGAAGTGAAAAACGCCTTATATCCAGGTATGCATAATTATTAGGCAGATTTTATTTTACAGATAAAACAAGCCAAAAAAAGATTATATATCACTTATAAAAGATTAAATGCAAAATTAATAGTTAAGATTGGTTTGGAATTGGTAAATTTTACCAAAAAAATATGATCAGAAAATCAGCTTGCCTCTTAATTCTGCGGTGTATATGCAAAAGGTAAGGTAAAGGTAAGATTTGGTTGGTGTACGTCAAGTCTAATCAATGAATAAGGTAAACGTCAAGTGTAATAATAACGAATGATTCTGAAATAAGACAACTGTGAAATCTTTGAAATGTATTTTAGGTTTGCCATGTTCTGTACAGGGCTGAGGGCCTGTAAGCTGCTCATCTGGGTTCCATCACAGCAAGTTACATGTGCCGCACAATCAGCAATTCTGTGCCAAGACTGTAGCTAGACTACAAACCTTTTATTTTAAGTGTATGCTTCCTCGTGTCAGATGAGTTTCAGACAGGCTACCTGCTGCTTTCAACAAGATAGTTGCAGCTTTGTAAATAAGCAGGAATGAGAATAATTAGGTTAAGGATAGGATATTAGGTAATTGGGGTGGGGTGTAGAGGGTGTGGGTGAAGAACTATATCAAATAAGTTGTTTTAAATCAGTTGTGTTAAACAAGAGACAGACTGTGATTTGTTTTTTAGAACATGGATCATTTAATATAAGTTGTATAAAATCATTTGTGATGTATTGATCAGTGTTTGTTGTTTTCAGGAAGCAAGAGACACCTTCTACTGACCATCCTATAAAATTTCAACATTTAATTTCCATATGTAATAAACCAAGATGGAATTAACTTGCAAACTTGACATGAGTTATTCCTTCAAATCAGAGATTAAAGATGAAAAAAAGATCAAATTAAGATAAATAAATAAAAACTATTTACAGCAGGTAATGTCAGGTGACACTGTAAAGGTTCATTATACTATTACAGCAGGTAACTTTTGGTGACTTTGTAAAGGTTCATAAAAAATAACTATCACAGCAGGTAACTTCTGGTGACTTTCAGCAAGATCAGGGGCATGTGGATCTGATCACCCTCACAGCTGTCCACTGCATCACTGGCGGTCATCGATACATCTGTGGAAATAATTCAACATTTTTACATTAGAACTTACAATAATATCATGAAAATTAATATATTATGTGACCCGAACTTAGAACTGTGTGTGTGTGTGAGAGAGAGAGATGCATTAGAGACAAAACAGTATACACACTATTAACTGTAGTGTTCAAACGTAGGTCAGTATCTGAATGAGAAATGAGGCTAGCTGGCCTGCTATCACCTGCAATCTCTGTAGCAGGAATAATGTGAGCTATTGTAATGTACTATAATATCTTGTACTACCCTAAATATTAAATAAATGGGTGGACAATGGTCATCATGGAACATTCGTTGTACTTTGTTAACTGCCTGTTACTGATCATAAATGTATTCATAGAACGGACTTCATAAATCTAACGTTAGGCGAGCAAACACATAGCTAGTTAAGGTTAGCTTACCCGAATCTGATAACCTTTCCATCCCCGGCGTGACCTCTTTAACGGGACATCGTAGTCGAGCCATTTCTCGGGGTAAAAGTGTTCGTCAGTCGCCTTCCCGTCCATGAAATGGTACGAACACACATAAGAGCGCTTGGGTGGGCGCTTCAATTTAGCGCCTTCATCCATTTCCTCAGGTGCTTCTCTTCTTTAGGTGGTGGGTGTAAATTGTAAAGTGCACCACAGCACTCCGACCGCGTCACAATGTGTTCGCTACATCGTTGGTGCAATTATTTTTTAATACAATTGTTATGCAGCCCCTAACTGAGCATATATCATACTTCTGTTCGTTCTGCGTTCTGTTATCTAGCCAGCCACTAGCTTAGGTACGTTACATCCGGTCCCTCAGCCGGAAGTAAGATGACAAAACGAGCGCAAATGGCGGCACCGTTGTTGCCATGGAAAATAAGGTGAATAGTGACTCCGATGAGCATCTGCCCTGCACAGAGACAACAGCCGAGAGGATTGCAGAGAAACTAGAAACTTTATCCTGAAAAGTACCATCTTAAAGTCTGAAAGGATGAAAAACAATCCCTGCGTTTAGCGGTTCTTGTTTACAACAGCTGAAAGAATGCGTCCTGGAGCAGTATGTGTGCCCGGCAGAGACCTGGCGGAGGTGGCTGAGTGACCCCTGGGTGCTGTGCAGTAACCTAAATCCAGACGAGGCACGTGGGAGGCGGCCAGGCTGCTGAGGGAGGCTAAAAATCACCATATGAGCTCTTCATCCTGTCTGGAGGCCCCACAGACTTACGCCACTGTACAACACAGCACTGTTTGCAGCTGACCACAATGCAGTCTCACACACATGAACACAAAGGACATATTCATATTGATGAATAAACAAATTCAGGAGAACAGATTTATTCAAATTAGAGTTCTTTTCTACTTCTTTACTGTCACATTTGAACAATTTAATGCTTCCTAGCAAGACTGAACTTAAATTTAATTAAATTTAACCTTTTGAGTTAAAACAGGTCTAGGAAGGGGACAGGATACGTTTGTGAGGATGAATGACTTTATTTCTTCTTCTTCTTATGTTTTTTTTTTTAGAGGCAGGGATTTAAATTGAATTTAGAATTAAAGGTCTCTGAGAAACATCTTATCAGGGTCTCGTGGCTATCAACGTAAATCAACTGGTCATTTAGGCAACTCACTGACTAGTCCATGATAAAAATTTGGTTTTGCACATCTCTAGTCTGACCTCCCACTTGTCTGGAAAGTGGTGAGCCACGTATAAAGTTAATTTCCTACGTTCTGAAATACTGAAGTCACTACTTCAGTTAACAATTAACCCAGCAATAAAAAATTAAATACAAATAAATAAACTATTTGGTTGCCATTGACACTGACTGACCACAGTACAAAGTCTTATACTAATTACTCTCACCTATGACACTTCTGATCAAGGTGCAGTGTCTTATATAAGGGATGAGTCTATCATAACACACAAGGTTAAATGGTGTGACTTCAAGTGCATGAACATCACAAATA
Source organism: Carassius auratus (assembly GCF_003368295.1). Taxonomy (NCBI): domain Eukaryota; kingdom Metazoa; phylum Chordata; class Actinopteri; order Cypriniformes; family Cyprinidae; genus Carassius; species Carassius auratus. Next base: position 30,605 of record NW_020526685.1, on the reverse strand, counting down.
CATAAGAAAAACCTTGAGTACAAAAGTGATTCAAATTAAGACTAAAGGTTTAACACAAAACAAAACAAATGCTATAGTAGGGCCCAATGTTTTCCGCAATGGAATTACAGAATCCAGTCATAAAAATACAATTTACTTAATAACATGGAATGTCAAAGAGTTTGTCAAATTTTGAATTAATCAAAAGTAGGTCATTACACTTAATTCAAATCGCTAAATTGACTAGTATCTGTAAATATTAAGCCGTAAAAATACTATTTAAATATGAAGTCTGCATGTTCTACGTGTCTCTCTCTCTGTGTGTGTAAAAGACACAGACATGCCTAATACATTAATAGGAGAATGAGCCTAATATAGTCTTGATTATATGTCGATATCTCTGACTATCGTCAATACACAATACTATCGTCTATCGGTACAACCCTAGTTTACAGTGCTGCAGATGGTCCGAACAAACCCACAGCTGGACTTCACATTAATATCAGGCACAGGAATGTCTGAGGAGCTACATGCTTCACATACCTACACATTCATGAACATGAAATGATCATGTGCAAGAGGACAAGGAGGAAAAAAAGATAAGGAAAGAGAGGAAACAGACAAGCAGGCAGCACGTGAAACAAATGATAACAGCAGAGTGCTGCTAGTGCTCAATGAATAAGCAGGATTTCCCAGTGTCCAGCCCTCTGCTTGTTGTACAGGCTCACATACACATGCAGGCAGTAAGCCTCTTTTCAAGCAGCTTCACCTGATGCATGCCACAATAGCTGGCCATATCAAGCAAAAGCCTAGTACATAGAGCATAATCCAGGCTTCAATTAGGTGCTGCAAACGATTATGGAGAGGTTGAGTGTGCAAGGGGACATGGGATGTTCAATAAATCATTTATAGCATCTACTCTAATGTCTGCACATCATGCCATATAAATATAACAGGCAAACATGGCTGCATTTGCACTGCAGGGCGTAATGCACATATGCCATTTTTGACATCTTGTCCAAACATAGTTCTGGAGCTACAGATATTAAATAAAAGCTGTTATGGTGGATATTAATGAACAAAAATTGTGAAATAATCTCATGAATTTATACGTTCAGATAGCTATCATTTAGAACCACATAAAAGCAGCCCAATACACACACACAAAATCTGATCTGCCGCAAACATTGGTGGTTTCAGTAATGCACACTGTTTGGCACCCACTGTTAAGTGCACATTTGCACTGCGGTGCATAACAGGATTACTGAAAATACACATTCTTCTTGCAAATATTTACATTTTTTAACAGATTTGCATTATGTAGCCTAAACAAAATGCTGAAGAGTGTAAACAATTATTTGAGGACGTCTCCAATTTCCTTACTGTTGCAATGCTACTTGAGAAGTGCCAAGTCAGAATACAAAAACAATGAGCATCAAACTAGTATGCAAAACAAGTCACTGGAATTCTGAACTGTTAGACCACTAATATTTTGAGAACAAAGCAAATATGCTACCAAAACATGATAATGCAAGTGGTCATCCTGGGCTAGCGTTATACAGCTAATAATATCAGAAAATGCAACATCATGCAATCATCAAGCACAATGACAATTCCTTAGCAAGAAATAAACATTTGTCCTGATCAAATTAAATGCACTGTATAATCGGGTTTAAAACAAGACCTACAAATAGCAAGCATTTGATAATGAGTAATTATTCAATCACCACTGTGTATTTTGTTTGGACTGAATAATAGCACACCTGGAATCTAGTTAAAGAAATGCTAATAGTGAAAGCATCAACACATCATTTAGTCTACAGAAACTTTCAGAAACAGCTTTGCCAAATCACCTAGTAGCTTTACAGTTTTTGGATGTATACAACGAAGTCTCAATAACACCACAAGTTAAACACAGCTGTTTCACAGTAACAAGCAAACATTTTGAAGCCTGAATGCTCATGGCCTTAAAGTTTATTATCCCCATGTGTGGGAGCGTGTTTAAATGTAACAGCAACAGTGAAAAAAAGAACTTATAATAGAAGTAGAATACAAATGAAGGACTTGGTAATGCTTTGCATTCTTATACGGTTGCATCCAGACTGCCTTATTCATTAACACAACAATAAAAACCAAACAGCCCAACTAATCCACAAAAAAATACCTTCAGGGTGAAACAGAGTTGAAAACATGCAAAATCAAGTTCTTTCTCAGGGCATTATCAGCACAGACCTTTCCAAGTAATGAGGAAACAACAATGAGAAAATAAAATAAACTTGCATTTCTCCCTCATTACTCTGTAACCATGATGAGGGCAATAACTCCTGAGCAGACTTAAAAAAAAAAAAAAAAAAAAAAACCCAGGAGGTGCAAGCTCCAATGATGACAAATATTTACAGAATACTTCCCCCTAATGAAATTACTGAAGGGTATAATCAGGTCACAAATGTCATTCATCTCAATAATCTAAAGTCAGGTTCAACAATTTAGTTGGAGGTGATCAATTTAGAAATATTCAGACAGTTCGAAATCTTTTCGAAATTGAAAACACATGTTTTAGTAGGCATGTTTTTGTTGTTGCAGTCTAATAATTATCGTGTCAAAAGCAGAAATAGATAATTAAATTTGGTTCTTCATATCAACTACTGAACACGAAGCACCACAGAATAAACTGTATTAGTACTGTGCACAAAACCCCCACAATATCGCTCAATAATGGAAAGAAATGATCGCAGAAGCCACATCCTACTTCCTGTTGAGTGAAAAACAAACCCAAAGTAAAACGGACATACTAAAAGACGGAAAGAAGCATGAACAAGGCAGGGAAAAGCACTGCTAGAGACACCATTAACAGATACAAATACAAGCACACAACTAAAAAGAAATGAAACATCAAAAACTTCAACATCCTGCTAAATGAATTCGGGAGAATATTTCAGGCCATTAAACATAACACTGTACCCCCAAATGACTTAATGTACTTGTTTCAGTGAGGAGGAATTCAGAAAAAAAATATATAAACAAACATTCAATCTTGCCTTGATCTGCTCAGTCTAAAGTGATCCTAAAGCAAAATAACTTTTTTTCTACAACCCCTCGCTGTTAAGGTCACAAAAAGCATACTGCCGTCAAAGCTTCCTAGACACTATAGTGTGAAGGTGTTGATTATCAACACTTGTCTGATGGCATAAAACCGTAACACAGCGAAATCTACCAGGAATCTGCGTGCCAAAAAAAGGTGATGTAAGTTGACAACAAACAATTTGATCATTATTGCCAAAAGATCATGCTGACGCATGAGGTTGGGTACAAGAACCGGTTTTTCTGCTGATACTGAAATGATCTGACTCATGCCCTGTGTTGAACTGAATGTATTGAACCTTATGAACCAATAACAGTCATTGTTATTATGTTACACTAAAGGCTTGTGATGACTGGTTGTGCATATGCCGTTATGAAGTTAAACACACATGAAATTTGTGTTAATATGTTACCAAATTATTATTATTTTTTTTTTGTCTAAAGCCTATTTTGAATGACTGCACCTAGGCTAGTAAAGAGACTGTAAAAAAAAAAAAAAAAAAAAAAAGTCATTAAAAATGTGTTTTCATCAATCTGTTCTGGTGAAATCAGAAATCATCTCATTTAGCACCACACTACTGAAGGCATTGAGTACAATAAGAACTGCATTTTATTTTTCCAAAAATTTATTAAAAAAAAAAAAACATTTAAAACCATCATTTAAATGATCACCTGCTCAGAAATGAGGGTAAGTAAATGACGACAAGTAATGTTGTTTCACACCTCTATGACTATACACAAATAAAGATATTTTTAAAAAGTTGGGAACCAAACAACATTGGAGTCCATTGAGTTTTCTCAAGATATCTTCTTTTATGTTCCACAGAAGAAATAAAGGGTTTAAACAACATGAGAGTAAATGAACTATCCAAAGAATTCGTTCAAGTACAAAAAATCATATACAAACTTACAATACAAAAACTTTATTTCTAGAGCACATTTAAAACAACTACTGTAGACCAAAGGGCTTTACAGGAAACATTAATACAACAAGAATAAAGAGAAGAACACAGAGGAATCAGAAGCAAAATCATTAAAAATCCTTATGATTCCCAAACCCACTAATATGTTTAGGTAGCTGTTAATAAGACTCAATGCAGTGGTTGCCAAACATACCGGCAAACAAGAAGCTGAAAATAACACTGAAAAATAATATCCTCTCAACAAACCCCAGCACTGCTCCATCTACTGATGAAAATCATACAGATAAAAAAATCTTGCAAGCTTTGGTAACCCAAATCCTCTGGACTTAGATGCCCTGCGAGACGAAACAGTGAAGCAGCCATTGAAGATATTCAACACTCATTGTTTCATGAGACAGACATTCCTCGTCCAATTAGAATTCCTTTCATGGGCCCAGGGGGGAAAGCAGCACAGCTGGAGGCGCTGGGTTTGTCTGCGGCCCAACAACGCTATCCACCTCTGCTGTGGACATCTCTTCCACAAACAAACTCAAGTGGCCACAGAGGAGATGTTGTGAGACACAAACACATCTGTGCAAAATAAAGACCAGCTCATTCAGAGCTCCCTTGTTTGTGTAGGAACAAAATGTCTTTATATGGTGTCTTCACTGCATTCATCAAAGCAGTGGATAGTAGTGTTGAGTTTGACATCAACATAGTTCTGCCAGACAAAAATGGAGCCACGGGAGACCTATTACGTCCAACTAAACATCAAACTTTCTCACATTAGAATGACAAAATGCCCATGTAGTCCACTTGTTCTAGTAGCATACATCAGCTGTTAACAGGAAAGCGAGGAAAAGCGGTAACACTACAATACTAACCGTATTCACTAACATGAACAAGAGTCACCATTTAACTTACCAAGTAAAATACGAAATATGAATGGTTCATCATTTAATGTTAGTTAACTACTTTAATTAACATGATCTAAAAAAGAACAATCCTTCTACAGCATTTATTAATCTTAGTTTATGTTTATTTCAACATTTACTAATGCATTATTCAAATCAAGTAGTGCTTGTTAACATTTGTAAATGCACTCTGAATTAGCATGAACTAACAATGAATAACGGTATTTTCATTAACAAAGATGAATAAATACAGTAATAAATGTTTTCTTCATTGTTTGTTCATGTTAATTAATGCATTAACTAACATCAACTAATGGACCATTATTCTAAAGTGTTAACAAATACTTTTAATGCATTTATTATTCTTAGGTAACAGTAATTTCAACCTTTACTAATTCGTTATTATAAATCAAAACTGCTGTTAATATTATTTAATGGGACTGAGCTAACATTGTTTTTACTGACAAACATTAACAAACATGAATAATTACTGTAACAAATGTATCGCTCCATGCAAGGTAATGTTAATTAATGCATTAACTAACTAATGGGACCTTGGCTATAAAACAGAAACATGCTTTTGCATAATATTTCTATTCCATAAACAGTATTATATGTCAACAGTAGATTTGGTTGAAAGTCGAGAGCAATCATCCACGATCTCTGTGATGATATCAATGAGATCAGTAAGCATCAATCATATCCTGTTCACTTCCAAGAAAGAAGCGATTTCAATAGAGAAGGGAAAAAATATCCTGCCCATGAAAACCCCAACCGTGGATTGTGAAAGAGTAACTTATATTAGCATAGAAAAGCCAAGCACTGTAACCCTTTCTAAACTTGCCTAAGTGAGCAAATATAATAAATAGACAACACAAAACACTAATGAATATTCGGCCACACATGTCGGCAGTCTTATTAATATCTAACAGAGACACAGCCATCCAGATGAGGAAGCGAGAAAACAGCTGCCTCCGCTTCATCCGGTTAATCCTCAGCTGATTTATGACTACCTAACAACCTCACAACCCTTGCAGGGGGAGCTGCTTTCGGCCGATAGCGTTCACATAAGTGGAAATAAAGCAAGTCCACGGACTATTGTGCTGTTTATAGAGATGATGGTGAAATGAAAGACTGCTTGTCGCGTTAGCATTCTTTTAGCATTAAGAGCCAGGCTCCTGCAAGCTAGCAGGGTAGTCGCTAAACCTTCCATACACACATAAGCAACAAAACACAGCGCCGATAGTCCAACTAGAAGTATAACATGATAATTAACCCAGCAACGATACAATTAAAACGACGGAGAAGCTCGTGTGTTTTAACGTTACCTGTCAGTCGGACTTTGATGCTTGACCCGTTCCTTCGAGTCCCAGGATTCGACATCACTCCCACAAAATAACCGACCAACTTTCTCTCAGCATAAACCCAAGACGCTCGCTGCAAGCGGATAGAAAAACGTATAAAAACGCGATACGCAAATATGTGTGCTGTACATGTGTTTCTAGGCGGTAAAACGGTATTATTTCCGTCTGGCAAATCCCCTGTAGCTTTCCGACTTAACAACACAGGCTAACATTTTTTGAGCTCAACGGCGTTCTGACATCACATTAGTACAGCTGTACGTGCACGCCCTCGCGGCTGGGCGCGTGCGCGCGCTCGCCCTTCCGTCTGCCGCTGCCAGCATTTGTGACCCTGGAACACAAAACCAGTCTTAATGGTCAGTTTATTGGAAATGGGGATTTATACATCTTCTAAAAGCTAAACACATAAGCATCCCATTGATGTATGGTTTGTTAGGATCGGACAATATTTGGCCGAGATACAACTATTTATAACCAGGAATCTTATGGTGCAAACATTTTTTTGAAAAATAAAAAAATATATAAATAAATTATACTAATTAACCAAATTAAGTCCTAAGCAATGCATTTTAATCAAAATTTTCAGTTTTGTTATTTTTATGGTAGGACTTTCCAAAATATCTTCAATGAACATGATCTAATATCCAATGATGTTTGGCATAAAAGAAACATTGATAATTTTGACCCATACAATGTATTGTTGGCCACTGCTATAAATATCCCCATGTGACTTAAGACTGGTTTTGTGCTCCAGGGTTTCGGGGGTTTTAACCTGATTTAATCTGAATTAAAGTGATGTCTAGTAAATCGTGGAAAATATAAATCATGTTGTGTGGTCATTTTGCAGCTCCCTGTAACATTTTACATTTGGACAAGGTTGTTGTTTTGGGTTGTAATAAATGCTCAGATAATGAATGTAGATGATTTACATTAAATTTGCATTATTCCGATTGCATTAATTGTGGCTGGATAATTGTTGTGTGGTAGAAAGTAAAGAAGGTTAGTCTGAGCAATAGGGGAAGGGATTGGATTTGAGGAGTTTAGCAACTGGAAACAATAGAGCCATTTAATAGTGTCGTGCAGAAGAAACGCCAATCCACATAAACAGCGGGATAATGAGGGAGGCAGACCACACACTGGCCTTTCTCAGTCCCTCGCAACTTTAATGAGCAAAGAGGCATTGTGCTTTTGGCATTATAATGAAATGTATTTGATCTGAAGACTCGTTAAAACTGAAACAAATACATATTAATGCATTTAATTAAATCAGTTCATTGAGTGGGATGCAATGTGGTTTAATGGTACAACCTAAAAATGAAAATGGTAAATAAATGATAATGATTTTTATTGAAGACATCGTGTAATTATGGCATGTCTTAAGACTGCACATGACATGCACATATATTAATCATAAGATATTGTTAATTTTACTGCTAGCAAATTAAAACTTATATATTGAAATAAAGGGTTACTACTATATTGCATCAATTGGGTTCTCAATAGTAATGATTTGAAGTACCAAAATAAAATATTTTTGTTAAATTATGAGCTTCAGATGTTGTAGGTTTTTTTTGTTGTTGTTTTTGTTTTTTTTGGGTTTGGATTTTAGAGTGATTGCAACACTAGAACTTAATTAAATGCCAGACATGAGCTGAGTTCAGAAAGCCATTGAGGATATCTAACTACATCCACAACAAAAGATATATGTGAGAATGTTTTAGAATGTGATGCATATGATGTAAACTACTCCAAATATAAAAGAATGCAAACAGATTATATGGACACCTTATTGACATAATTTACTCAATTGAGATGATATAGCTCACTTCTGCCACCTCTTGGTCATAATATGTTTATGGTAAGTGCAGGATTTGATTGTTGAACTGAACTGGAGTTTTTGACAAATCTGTCAACTGAATTGATAAAGTAGGAAAGTAATTGAAATAAATTATGTGTGTGTGTGTGTGTGTGTGTGTGTGAATTAATTAATTAAATTTATGAATAAAAAATTGTAAATATTATATAAAAGAGACAAAGAATGCCTTTAGGTGCTAATAAAATATGCAGATAAAAATCCATGTCTTGAGGTATGAATATGCATAAACATGAGTCAAGGGAAAATGTGATAGGGTGAAACATTATAAAAGCAAATTGGCTGCTTCTTTCCCTGTTCTCTTGGTTGTGATCGATAATAAACAGTAGAAAACATTAAATAAACAGTATTTTTTTGTATGTTGAGTGACATACTTTGCAGGTTTTATCCAAGTTATACATTAATGTGACTCTAAAGATGAGAAAAACTTGTCTTTTATTGAAATGTTTTGGTGTTTATATTTGTATTTATTTTTAAATAATTTAAATGGAATGTGTATGACTGGCTTAAAACTATATGGACATGTTAAAATGCACTAGTTAGATGAAGAATGATAGATTGTTATTCCTTTTTGCCTTTATAGCTACATTTTATAGTTATTGTTTTTTTTTTTTTTACATATCTCAGTATTAAGAAGGTAAATTTAGCCATCTGAGAGTATACCGTCTATAGTTCTGATAGCTAATTAATGTATAATATCCTCTGGGTATCCAGGGAGCAGCTTATGTGTGTTCACAGCTTTGAGTTAGCAGCCTTAATGATCCCCTAATGTGTCCACACATGCTTGAAGTGGAATACTGCACCACCGCTCACAATGTGTGTGATATAGTAACACAACATAGCCACTTTACAATCAGTAGACAAATGTTTTTCACTTGTTTATTGGCTGCTAAAGTTTTGAGCTGATGCATTATGCTTGAACCATAAGTCTGCATTTGAGAAAGAAAGATTTCCATGTTGCTCCTATAGATTCTCAGCCAAAGAATGTGCCTTGTTGATTATATCAGCACATTCAAGGTGGTACAACATGCAGGATGGCTATGCAAAAACAAAGATCCACTGAATGAAACAGTGCTGGGCCTGTTGCAGCCCTCCATGGCTTTCTTGGCTCAGCTCTTCAAAGCAGAGGAAGCTTGACTAGGTGCAAAAAAAGAAAGAAAGGGCTCTTCCAGACCATCTCAGCTTTCTATAGGGTATCAGACACCTATAAATATAACAAAATGCCTGAACTTCCTCACATACTGTTTTTTTTTTTAAGTTGATATTTCCTTTGGACCCCAACATAAACAGTTGTATAAAGGGATGACCACTCTGTGTACAGCACTGTGCCAAATGAGTTTAAACAATCTAGTCATTTATATCTGTTTTCTATTTCATTCTTTTATTAAAGGAGCAGTTCACCCAAAAATAAAAATGTGCTTAAAATTTACTCAAATTCAGGTCAAGATGTAGATTAGTTTTGGAACAGGTATGGAGAAATTTACATTAACATCACTTCCTCACCAGTGGATCCTCTGCAGTGAATGGGTGCCGTCAGAATGAGAGTCCAAATAGGAGAGGATAGGACTTAATGGTTTAGAAGCAATGGTTTGTAGCTCCTAATGATGCATGTCTTAATGATGGATTCATTAATGGACTGGGGCTGTGTGGAATCTTGGATTACTTCTGAAGTATTGAGATGTTTTTATCAACTGATTGGACTTTCTTTACAACGGCACCCATTCACTGCAGATGATCATTTGGTGAGCAAATTATGTCATGCTAAATTTTTACAAACCTGTTCCAGTGAAGAAACTCATGTGCTTCTTGGATAGCCTCAGGGTGAGTATGTTTTCAGCAAAGTTTTTATTTTGAGGTAAATTGCTATTTTAATATCCATCATTATTGCATTTCCTTTATTATTCTATATTTCTGGTGCTCTTTATTTTTATTTTATCTTTACTGTCTTTTTTGTATATATGTCCTATGTAAACACATTTTTTAAGTGCTATTTAATTCAGGTTTAAATTATTTACAAATAAGTTATAGTCCTTAAATTCCCTGAATATAACACATACATACTGATATGTTAACCAATGCACTTCCATCAAGCAGCATAGTTTGTTATTATTTCAATATAAGAAGAGTTCCAATGCAACAGCCTCTAAAAACCATCTTGGTCAAAAATGAAATAATGATACTAAGTGAATGCTCTCCACACATACATGTTCATCAAGTCCTTTAACTTAAAATGTACAAAATCCTAGCCTCAACCCATTCAGAAGTACTGGTACATACATAGAAACCAATACATAGTAGCCAGAAAGAAGTGCTAATTTTAAATAAAAACGTCAGATGTACTTCATACTCTCTTATGTTTACCAGGTGTTGGTGACGCATTCCTAATCCTGCACCTGGCAACTGGTATGTAAGGGCATCCTAGAGGGAATCTGCATTTCCCGAAAGGCTTTTCTAGTTTAAGTATAAGCTGTTCCTGTAAAACAGTAGCTCTTTATCATCCAAAAAATGACAAGACAGAAACAGCACATAAAATCCATACAGTATACTTACACTTGAAGGTTTAATCTCAACCCTTGTCTCTTACTATTTCAGAAATGGCTTCACTGCCATTCAGCGAAAAGTGAGAAGATTTCTGAAGCTCAAATAATGTGGAAAAATATACTTCTGAAGTCATTCATTTTTAATCCTCTTTTTTAAATGATTAATTTATATCTTTTCTAGTCCTTTCTATCCTGCAGTGTTTTATTTCCAGGTCCACATGGCTCACCAACAGACCAAGATGAAGGTAAGCTGTTCTGAAGAAATCAAGAACAATAGCAGAGAAGATCAAAGAACTTGAAAAATGTATTCCTGTTTCAAAAGAAAAGGGCGATTCAGCCCTGGCCACAGCAACTGTGTCTGAATGTGGTTTTCATTTTTAATGAAAATGAACTGCATTTTTTACATTCTCAGGAACTAAATATGGTTGCAGTTGCTGAGAAGTACTGTAACCAGCTGATCAAGCAGAAAACAGCATGAAAGAAAGAGATGTTAAAGAAGGACAATAATGTTGCCAATGCTTGAAGTGCTCAAAACTAATGGACCTGAGAAGAGACTTGGAAGCATGGGAGTCAATTCTGGCAAAGTCAGAAAAGGAAAAACAGGTGAAAGCAATCAAATATTTGACTAAAATATGGTTGTAAATTCCCCACACATCTGCGATCATGTGTGAAATCATGCAAGCATGTGTTATTCATTGACAAATTAAAATAAAGTAACATAATGATCTGAAATGATTCAGTTTATTGGCTCTAAAATACCTGCTGTTACTCTTTAGGGCCTGGATGACAAAGTACAGAAGCACACCTTTGCCAACGGGATGAAAGTATCGCTAAGACCCAGAATAAAAAGAAAGATCTAGAGAAGCTTCAGCAGGTTAAGAAGCCATCACTGGTTTAGAATTAAAGCTGTTATTTCAAGAAAAAGATAATACAAAGATACAGGCAGCCACTCTGGAGAATGTCATGCAGCACAGACATAGATCTCACCATTAAATTGAAGAAGATAATAACTGCTCATTTTGGGGGGTACCAGCAGAATATATTCTTTATGAATGTTTTTAAAAGACTTAAGACAGAAGGAATGCCATTTCTAGAATCAAGGACTGGAACTATCTGTTTTATAATTTATATTATAAATATATCTAATGTATAAACATAGCATATTTTACTGAAATATATACATGCATTTGTGTGTATTTATATATACATAATAAATATACACACATATATTATCTAAACAAAAACTTTGATTTTGGATGTGATTAATCGTGATTAAGTGTTTGACAGAATTAGTTAAAACACACACACACACACACACACACACACATATATATATATATATATATATATATATATATATATATATATTTTTTTTTTTTTTTTTTTTTTTTCTACATCAGTGTATCCTTTTTTTCCACAAAACTGCAGAAGGAAGAAACATCAGAGTACAATAGATTTCCTCTAAGCTAGCCTGGAGGAAGAGGTCTGAGGACTAAGAAGAAAATGGATTCAGACTTGGATAAAATGACAGTGGCACCAAAAACAGTTGTGACCTTCAAGAGACTGTAAGAGCATATCTAATCATCAGAATTATTATTTTTTTTAAATCAACTTTGGCCCCCCTTGAGTATGAAATTGAGTTTTGTATGAACAGGGAGCTATTTAACCTCGAACCAGACGGTGACTGAAATCAAGGATGTGTGCAGTGGGTTGAAACCTCTAAACCTGCCAGGAAACCTTTTGAGCTGGTGGACAACACTGAGTGTCTGAATGTGTAGGTATATGTCAGCCTCAGTTGAGGTAAATGGAGGTCAGCGTTGCGCATGCGCCGGTGAGTCTCTTGAAAACCAAAGTTTGTTAACAGGATCGAAATAAGCAAAGTTTCCTTACTTTAGCAAAGGAGAAACAGTCTCCTCTTGGCTTATATCCTCCAACATTCCGTTGTTTTGTTTTGATCTCTCTGCTGTGTGTCCGTTCAGTCACTTGAGCACAACACAACAGCACAACACTAACCTCCATACGTCATCTGCCCGAAACTGCTTCCTTTTACACAGTGAGCGCAAGCTAGATTAAAGCTATTATTACGTTTTGAATATGGATATTTTTCTTACAAAAAAGCATCGATTCACTAAAGGAGGCCTTTGTTCACCCCCTGGAGCCATGTGAAACACTTTTTAAGGACGGGCGCTTTTTATTTAACTTCTTTTGGACTGAAGCAATGCAACACCCTTTGAGTGTCATTAAACAACTTGAAAGACCAAAGACTTGTTAAAATAAAATTTTTAATATAACTTCGATGGGATTTTTCTAAAATAAGAAAGTCATATACACCTAGGATGACTTGAGGGTAAGTCATTTAGGGCCTAATTTTCATTTTTGGGTAAACTAACCCTTTCACAAAGTAGCATTAAAATGAAAATAGAATGCGATTTTAATTTATGTTTGAAATGCCAGCTGTAGCAATCTTTATTTAATTTAAAGATGTTTTGAGGCTTGGGGTCGGTAAGGTTTTTTCTAAATGCATTAGAAATCTCTTATGCTCATCAAAGCTGCATTTATTTGATTTTCAACATCATTACTCCAATCTTTAGTGTCACATGATCCTACAGAAACAATTCTAATATGGTGATTTGCTGAACAATAAATTTTTCTTATTATTAGTTGTGCTGCTTCATATTTTTTGCGGAAATTCCAAAGAACAGCATTTATTTTAAATATAAATAATTTGTAACAAATGAAATGTCTTAACCTTACCTTTTTATCATTTTGATGCTTGATGATTACTGGCCACAAGCTTTTGGTAGCGTAGCCTATATGTGACCCTGGACCACAAAACCAGTCATAAGAGTAAAAATTTTTATATTTTGATTCATACATCACCTGACAGGCTAAATAAATAAGCATTGATGTATGGTTAATTGAGATTGAGGACAATATTTGGCCGAGATACAACTATTTGAAAATCTGGAACCTGAGGTTGCAAAAAAAAAAAAGAAAAAAAAAAAAATCTAAATATTGAGGAAATCACCTTTAAAGTTGTCCAAATGAAGTTCTCAGCAATGCATATTACTAACCAAAAAAATTATTTATATATTTACAGTAGGAAATTTACAAAATATATTCATGGAAAATGATCTTTACTTAACATCCTAATGATTTTTGGCATAAAAAAATCAATAATTTTGACCCGTACAATATATTTTTGGCTATTGCTACAAGTATACCCCAGCGACTTAAGACTGGTTTTGTGCTCCAGGGTCACATATGCATATATGTAACACTTAAAATGTTGACAACTTATTTGGCCTTGGTTATACTGTAGAATCATCAAAGTGGCAGAATTCATCCCACATGAAGCAAAGTTGGGGAGAGCAATGTACAAGAAAAGGAATATTAAAAGGAAGAAACGATCTTTCAAACAAAAAATGTCAAGAAAACCACACTATGATATTGCAAAGATTGTTACAAAGGGATAGTTCACCAAAAAAAATCTATCATTAATTACTCACACTCATGTTGATCCAAACCCGTAAGACCTCTCATCTTCAGAACACAAAATAAGATATTTCTGATGAAATCCGAGTTTTCAGACCCTCCATAGAAAGCAATGCTACTGAAATATTTCCAGTTACAGAAATGTAACAAGGACATGGGTAAAATAGGCCACGTGTCATCAGTGGTTCAGCCAAAATTTTATGAAACTATGAGAATAAAATGAAAGTGCAAAGAAAATGAAAATAATGATTTTATTCAACAATTATTTCCCTCCTCATCTCGTTTGCAGCAGCCCGCTTCCATTGTGGAGAGATTATCACACATGTGCTTGCTTCCACTTCATGTAAACAAGGCAGTTGGGTGTGAAAGCTCTCGGATTTCATCAAAAATATCTTAATTTGTGTTCTCATTTTTGGGTGAACTTTCCTTTTAAGGGCTATAATACAATAAAATATCAATTATCCCGCCTAAGATCAGAAGCAGCACAGTCCTTTGATGCATGGCCTGCTCACTACAGTGCCAGCCCTCACTTATGCGTCTTCTGAATGACTTGCGCTGGTGAGTGCTCACGGAGTGGACACGCCCACCGTCTGCCGTGCGTACGCATGCGCGCGGAGCTGCGTCCCATTTCCTGGATTCCTTGACAGGCCCAAATCAGGGAGCGAGAAGAGAGCAGCCGGAGTGAATTCGTGTCGACTGTCCAGAGTCCGCGAATTCAAGTCCGTCCAACAGGTGAACACCCGAGAGCCAACATCCTTGCGAACATTCCTCAAGAAGCGGAGCATCGGTTAAGGTAACTTAAGTGAGGCCCGTGCCATGCCTTTTTCCGACAGCAGGGAGCGGACTGAGCCGGCAACTTGAGCAAGGCCTTCCTTTCCCTCAAATCTTAACAGACCGCGAACATTTCTGTGAATACACTCGCGTTATAAGTGTGTTCACGGTTGTATAATGTACTGCAGAGCATTATCTTTAAACCAGGAGTCTCTTTTCCGGCTTTCTGCGTATTTTTCCCAGGCATGTAGTCTGTTTTTGGCGTTAGCTGTCGGCTAATGTAGCAGACGGGCAGCTCGCGAGCAGAAGCCTGTGGCATCAGATAATGATGACCTGCCTCACCCACGCCCTAAAACCGGGAACTGACAGCAGTCATCTGGTTCTGACTGTTGAAAAATAAATTTTTGCTTTTGTATATGATTACGGACGAAAAACTGCAGATTTCTTTGTGGACATAACCCCGATGGTTGTGATTAGATGGATGTTTTTTTTAAAATCATTTCTGACACCAATTACGCTATTTATCAACTAAATCCAGAGTATATTATTATCCACGATTGCGAGTATGATAAAACAAAACAAAAAATTAAACCCAAAATAAGCAAGTAAATTAACATGCGTT
Organism: Carassius auratus; assembly: GCF_003368295.1. NCBI lineage: Eukaryota > Metazoa > Chordata > Actinopteri > Cypriniformes > Cyprinidae > Carassius > Carassius auratus. The sequence goes on along the minus strand of NW_020526685.1, from coordinate 15,067 downwards.
TCGAGCTAAAGTTGATCATTTAGTTCCTATGTGTTCTCCACAAGTAAAATGGTTAATAAACAAGCCAAAACATTGAGCTTTGCTTGTCACCAGTCAAAACCGGGCTGGATCCACCTGTATGAGTGGGTCGGTCCTCCTAGTGTTTGTAATCTCCTGCACACTCACACTCGTGAAGTCCTGCATGTATTTGTCTTGACAAATGAGACAATTATAGTGTTGTTGTACTAAATATCAAAATTTTAAGTCCTTTGGATAATCCCTCTGCTAATGAAGAAATGCACATATCGAAACTGTTAAACACAATTCTACCGATCAGTATAATCAAAGTTCTAACATTAGTGGCACATTAATCAAACATAATTGCCTTTCTTTTCAGGCAGAGGTGCACGTTATTTGGAGATAATGTCACTGCACCAGTTTTTGTTGGAGCCAATCACATGCCATGCGTGGAACCGGGACAGGACCCGTAAGAAAGATTTGTCCTTGTCATTTATTCATTGATGTTGTCAACATTTTTTGAACCAATGCCTCATCTCATGCATTGTTTTTCAATTACAGAACTTGCTATAAGTCCAAACAACCATGAGGTCCATATATACAAGAAAAGTGGAAATCAGTGGGTGAAAGCTCACGAATTAAAAGAGCACAATGGGCACATCACAGGTAAAAATTTGAAAAAACATTGTCAAATTCCTCACAGACATTGTTATAATTGCAAGTTTACCATTGTTTTTGTTGTTGTTTTCTAGGCATTGATTGGGCTCCTAAAAGTGATCGCATTGTGACCTGTGGAGCTGACCGTAATGCTTATGTATGGAGTCAAAAGGACGGTTTGTGGAAACCCACCCTTGTTATTCTCAGGATCAACCGCGCTGCCACGTTTGTGAAATGGTCTCCGCTAGAGAACAAGTTTGCAGTGGGGAGTGGAGCACGACTCATATCTGTTTGCTACTTTGAGTCTGAAAATGATTGGTAGGTCACAGCTGATATGTTGGTCCTGTGATTGTGTACGTGTGTATATATATACGTGTAAATGTATAATATTATTATTATTATGTATTTAAAAACTTTTTTTTTTTTTTTAGGTGGGTTAGTAAACACATCAAGAAGCCCATCCGTTCAACTGTCCTCAGTTTAGACTGGCATCCAAATAATGTGCTTCTGGCTGCTGGGTCATGTGACTTCAAATGCAGGTGAGTCTGCATATTGAAGCTTGCTCAATGTGAATGATTTGTTAGGGCTCTGAATCATATTTGCATGTTTGTTTCTTAGGGTATTCTCTGCGTACATCAAGGAGGTGGATGAAAAACCAGCTCCAACCCCATGGGGGTCCAAGATGCCCTTTGGGCAGGTGATGTCAGAGTTTGGCGGGGCAGGAAGTGGAGGATGGGTTCACAGCGTCTGTTTCTCAGCCAGTGGGAACAAACTGGCTTGGGTCAGCCATGACAGCACTGTCACTGTAGTGGACCCCACAATAAGCTCAACGTGAGTAATGGAAATGGTTTGTGTTTAGAAGAAGAAAAAAAAGTGGATATTTGTTGATAGAGACTTTTTATAATACATCATGCTTGTTAATGACTAAAAGCACACTTCTGCTTTACAGGCCAAGCCAGTTGAAGACCGAATTCCTTGCCCTTCTGAGTGTGACTTTTGTTTCTGAGAACAACATTGTGGCAGCAGTAAGAGCTTTTTTTTTTTTTTTATTTGTTGTTTGTTGCGCTGTACTTTAGAGGTGATTACCTTTCTTCAGGATTTAATGTAGAGGGTTTTTCCATCAGGGTCACGATTGCTGCCCTATGCTGTTCAGTTTTGATGATGGTGGAAACTTGACCTTCATTTCCAAGCTGGACATTCCAAAGCAGAGCATCCAGCGCAACATTTCTGCCATGGAGCGCTTCCGCAACATGGACAAGAGGGCCACCACTGAGGACCGCAATAGCACCCTAGAAACCCTGCATCAGAACAGCATCACGTAGGGCAAAAATTATTTGAAAATTATATAAACATTACCAGATTTTACATTTTGTGGTCAGTAAGACATCATTTTTTCCAAAAGAAATTAATTCAATTAATAAAAAATTCCAGTACAGACAATTACAGTGTGGCAAAAGATTTAAAATAAATGCGGAGGTTTTGAGCTTTCTATTCATCAAAAAATCCTAAAAAGCACAAAATAAGAAACGTTACTTAACCTGCATATCAGCATATTACAATTATTTCTGAAGGATAATGTGGCACGGAATAGCTGAGTAATGATGCTGAAAATGAAACTTTGCCATCAGAAGAATTAATAATTTTAAGCTTCAAGGTATTACTGCGTCTTTTTTTTTTTTTTTTACTGTACTGATCAAATAATCGCAGCCTTTGTGAGCATAAGAGACTTATTTAAAACATATTTAAAGTCTTACCAACCTCTAACTTTGCATATAAATTCGAATCATTTTTATGAAAATTGTGCGTAACCATTTATCATTTTTCTTTTGAACTTTGTAGCCAAGTGTCTATATATGAAGGAGACAAAAGAGATTGTCGCAAATTCTGCACTACGGGAATTGACGGAGCAATGACCATATGGGATTTCAAGGTTTGTATTTAATATTTTCTAAATCGTTCCAAACTTTTCTTGCCATTTATGTTGCTTCTGTTTTATCCCTTGGTTAACTAGAATTTACCATCTTTACTTAATTCTTTCCACAGACCTTAGAGTCTTCAATCCAAGGCCTGCGGATCATGTAAAACTCACATGAACTAGCATGACACAGCACAAGCACTGCAGCTTGAAGACTAACAAGGAGATTTCCGATAACACTTCTGAAAGTTTTTAACTATAAAAAAAAAAAAAAAAAAAAAGCACTGAGCAGTGGTGGGTACTGGTGTATGACACTCTTTAAAAATGGGAAAACACTAATGGGAAATGGGGTTAGGATCTTTTGTTTTCTTTGTTTGTTTTTTAATTAAAAAAAAAAATCTATGCCAAAGCTGGCACCCCAGCAGTGTGTGATGGTTGATTAAATTGTTCTGGGTCTCCAGGGGAAACCGGAGAGGTGTTAAATTAAAAGGAGAATTTTATGTAAATGGTCTGCTAGAAATAAATGATGTATACTACACAACATTCGCAAGTGTCATCTCTTTCTGTTTGATTCAATGCCTTTGTCATTGACTGGTTTTCATATGCTCCTAGATATACACAGCTCTCAGATTGCAACCCAGGTTTGGACTGTACAGTTTTTTTATGTTACGGCTCCTGTGAATTATTACAGTGCATTAAGCTAGTTACCATAAATCAGCTTTGCAGACGGAGGGTTTAAAAACATGCAAGAGAAGAGAATGTGAAGGGGAGTTGACCCAGCAGACAGCCGCCCACACAAGGAAGTGGTTATATGTTTCTAACAGGGAAGGGGAAGTAGTGCATATCTAGAGAGAAAAACGACTAAGGAAATACTTTAGTTCATTCAGAGCAAAGCTAGCGTTTGTGTTGACTGCTCAGAGTCCACGAACTCGGGCTTCTGTTGCAGATTTGGTCAACCCCCCCCAACATCTCTCAGATTTTTACGGTTTCCTGGGTAAGTAGGAAAACATATGGTTTTGTTTATCTGAATTTGGGAGATTTTCTTTTTTCAGATGTGAAGCAGTCTGTGGTTTTGCTGGTGTTTGTGCCTGACTAACATGCACTAACTTGGAGAATGACAACTAGAAAGCAAGTCTCAGTGTTTCGGTGACTTTTTAGCTGTAGTGAGAGGTTTGAAATGGTCTACTATCTCACCTGGCTGCAAACTCCCTCAGCAGAGAGAACCGTTATGTTTTAAACGGAAACTATCAAAGATAGTGGAGGTGTTTTGTGTGTTTTTCTTGTAAGTGGAGCATCTGGCTTGTCACATTCCTTTCTGGTCTGGTTTTAATTTATTACATTGTTGGGGGGTGGGGGGCTTTGCTGTTTGACTTTTGTTTTAAGTATAACTGAGAGAAGTCAAAAACCCGGAAAGAATTTTAAAAGGAAGTTCTAAACTTCTCCATTTTAGTAGCATGTCTACGGAAGTGAACAAGCAGTCATGTTGCAGTAGTTTGATTAATCCTCATTTTCACAATTTCATCTCAAAATTACCTCAAATTTAATTTGCAGGAAAAAGCAGCCATGTCTTATCACAGTTTTCTTCTTGAACCTATCAGCTGCCATGCCTGGAACAAGGACCGAACTCGTAAGTCCCCACACTCGCAGCATCTTTTACGTCTTTGGAGCGGTTCCCAGTGTCTAGGACTGTAATCATGTGCGAGCTTCACTGCTGAATACACAAATGATTTGTCTCCAAAGCTCATCTGATCAACTAATATTTATTTTGAGGATTCTTCTCAAGAGAGTCTGATGAGACTGTGCACTGATTTTCATGAACTAATGTTTAACATTTCCTTACAGAGATGGTCTTGTTACTCATATTATGTGACTTTTAACATTTACTAGTTTTAAATTGTGCTGTGAACGCCCATTTGGCCTTTGAGAGCCAATACTGCTCTGACAAAAACTACATTTTGGATGAAAAGTTGCATATCCTTCTAGAAATGTAAAATACATACATAAACGTGCACGCCACATGTGCACTTGTATTTAGGCTATGTGGTTTATGAAGCCAGTTAGAATCCTTCAGCATTGAAGTGAAGTGCTCTCAAAAATCCAAATCATTCAGGACTATGTTTTAAGAGTTTAAAAACTGTCTTAAAAGAGCAAAAACATAGTCAAAGTTGTGTCTTTTCACTGCTGCCGCCCTGCTTTTCTTTCCATGCTGATGAGAGAAACAGTAATGACTAATTCCCCCCAGACTTCCTGTTTTACCATGAATGGTGCTTTGTTGCCGATGCCGTACGTCTTCAGCAGACCACAGAGAAACAGCAGGGAAACGAGAAGGCTGAGAATGACTTTTAGGTTTAACTGCTGCTGTTAAAAACATGAAGGTTTTCTAGCTCACCTATGAAAAATGTGTGAGCACATCTGCTCTAGCGGGAAATAGAAATTGGCCTGTTCCCAATACCCACATATGTAGCCTTTGCATTAGACTAAATATATCCCACCATCATAAATCCAACCTTTCCTCAACAATCCACACAGTTATACAGATATTATTTATCATTTGAGTTATGGAGGCCATAGGAAAGTGGCACATATAAACTTTGAATAAACAAATACTTGCTAATAAAATATTCAGGCTGTTATCCAACTCATCAAGCCAAGGTATTTTTTTCCATAAACTTGTGATGAATATTTTATACACCGGGTTCCTGTTTTCTTTAGAAATTGCACTGTGTCCTAATAACCATGAAGTCCATATCTACAAGAAAGACGGAAGCAACTGGAACAAAATCCATGTGCTGAAAGAGCACAATGGCCAGGTTACTGGTAAGTCTAGAAGGTTCATCTGACCTACACAGCCACAGAGCATTAATGTGACCAACGCCATCTCATCCAAGCCGTTTCCTTATCACCCAGGCATTGACTGGGCCCCAGAGAGCAATCGTATCGTGACCTGTGGCACTGACCGCAATGCATACGTCTGGACCCTGAAGGGGGACGCATGGAAGCCCACCCTGGTCATTCTCAGGATCAACCGTGCCGCCCGCTGTGTGAAATGGTCTCCTAAAGAAAACAAGTTTGCAGTGGGCAGTGGCTCACGTCTGATCTCAGTCTGCTATTTTGAGCAGGATAATGACTGGTGAGTATCATCCGATCAGTCAGACAGGAATATTGGATGGATAGTGAGCCTTTTCTGGCTGAAATGTTAATCTACTTATGTTATGAGGCACATGGGCTCTCTCTTGTTTTTAAATAACCCGGTTTAATGCAGCAGAGGATGCTGGTACTCACCAACCGCGTTGAATCTTTAGTCGTCACATTCAGTCATTTGATTACAGGTTACACATTAACTCATGTGATGTGATATCATTGAGACGATCGAGTAACCATTTCATTCCAATCTTAGGCATTCATACTCTTGCTGATAGACCAACAGCGCGAATATTGCTTTAATACAAGCGAACACGAAGTTAATAATGAATAGCTTTTTAAATACAAGTCACAAGAACCATTTTCTTTGGTGGAGAGAGAATAGACAAACAAAGGCAGAGCGGAATTCTTTACCGATGAATTCGTTGGTTTGCGGTGCTAAATGAAGCTTTGAATGAATCGATTTAATGAACGATTCTATGACTCACTTGTTTGTTTCATCCCTGAATCACTCACTGCTTTCAAATGATTCCGTTGAATTAATGATTTAATGACTTACTCATACTCCTTGTTGAGTAACTAAATAATAATAATTATTATTATTATTTTAAATACAATCAGTTATGTTAATAGTTAATATTACTCAATATGTGCTCAGAACCCCATACTAGCATACTGCTCTTATTATTTCTGCCATGCAAAATATGGTAAAAGTATGAAAATGCTCAGAATTCAGTAGCTGTCATTTAATTGCTGGAATTTTTTTTTTCTTTTAAAAAATTAAATAAAATAATCAGTTGAGTGAATTATTTAATGAATCACTCATCTGTGCTGAATTCGGAACAAAGACTGCAGGAATATATAAAATAAATCTTGAAAGGGACTTTGATTCAGAACCACATACTACCATACTATTCTTATTACTAATGCTGTGGAAAGATATGGTAAAAGTAGTACATATGATAGTATGCTGTTCTGAATTCAGCAAATGTCACTTGTTTCGTTCCTGAATGAATCACCTCACAAAGATATGCAACCTTCTAATTGAGAAGCATCCAGTGGTTTGAACAAATTATATGAATGAATGACTCTGCAACTCACTTATTAATATACTCATCACCTGTCACCACCAACCGGAACAATGTAACCTCCAGAAATTACAGAGAAATACTAGTAAAAAAAATCCCAGTGCTGACTGTTATACCAACACTCTTGCTCAATTTGAGGACCAGAACTAAGCTTACAATACTGTATTATAAGCTACATTTTATCATTTCAGCTGGCATTCGTTAATGTCAAATAACACAGATGAATCAATTGGTTTTATTGGGTGTATCCAAGATACTTAAAGAAGTTATGTCTTATAATTCTAGGTGGGTGTGCAAGCACATTAAGAAGCCCATCCGCTCCACCATCCTTTGTTTGGACTGGCACCCCAACAACGTCCTTTTGGCAGCTGGATCATGTGACTTTAAATGCAGGTTAGGTTAACTCTTCCCTGCATTATTATGTCTCTTTTATGAATATGACTGTTATGTGAACGTCCCATTTGTTAATTCCCAATCCAGGATCTTTTCTGCTTACATAAAGGAAGTAGAAGAAAAGCCTGCTCCAACAGCATGGGGCTCTAAAATGCCCTTTGGAGAGGTCATGTTCGAATCTACTGGAACCGCAGGTTGGGTACACGGTGTCTGTTTCTCGGACAGCGGCAATCGTGTGGCCTGGGCCAGCCATGACAGCACTGTGGCAGTGGCTGAGGGAGGAAAGACTGCTGTGTGAGTATTGCCTTTCAAATCTGGCCCTGCACAAACTTTGCTTTGAAAACCATTCAAAATCCTATTTGCCAAATAATTTCCTTTCATCTCCCCAGCTGTGCCAGTCTGACTTCAGAAACCTTGCCTCTTCTGTGCGTGACTTTCATTACTGAGAACAGCCTAGTGGCAGCTGTAAGTATCTTCAGATGTCAGGCCTTGATGCAAAAGTAATCTGTTTAGATTGTCCCCTCATTTTCATATCTTTTTCAGGGCCATGACTGCTACCCTGTGTTGTTTGTCTATGATTCGAACAAAGCAGCCTTGTCTTTTGGAGGGAAACTCGACATACCCAAACAGAGTGCTCAGAAGGGCATGTCAGCCAGAGAACGCTTCCAGAACCTGGATAAGAAAGCCACCACTGACAGCAAAGAAGCTGTCCTGGAGTCTGTGCACAAGAACAGCATCAGGTATGGCATATTCAATAAGTCTGTCAGTTTCGTTCTTTTTAAGTTGAAAGTTTGCCATTTGTGATCCACTGTGGCATTAAAGCAATCCTGTCAAATTTTAACTCAATGCAACAATAGACATTACGATCTGTTAATGCAACTTTTTGTTCACTTCTTAGCCAACTCTCCATTCTTAATGGAGGAAAAGCACAGTGTGCCAAATTCTGCACCACTGGTATGGACGGAGGCATGACTATTTGGGATGTAAAGGTACGTGTTGAACTTTTGAGCATCTCTTAATTATTAATTTGTTAGCAGAAGTCAAAAATGCATAAAGATGATTATAAATATTTTCTTAATTCTGTTTCAGACCCTTGAATCTGCAATGAAGGACCTCAAGATTGTCTAGACATAAGAACTAAATGTCTATAGTTCATATTGCTTGCCTTTTCATCTTTTGTTTAATGCAGTTGTCTATACTTTTTTCCAAGATTATGTTTAGATTAACATAGTGGTTTAATGATTTTATAATGATGCAATTAGAAAACTGGTTCTGGATGAACCAAAACCTGAATTTTGTCTGAATTTATATGCTGGTCATAGATTGCTTTTCTTTAATCAGTGCGGGTACCTTTCATTCAATCTTTAATAAACTGCAACTGAAACTAAGAAAATAAACATTACTTGCTGAGGTTTAACATGCTGAATGCTTCCTGTGCTAACTCAATAATTTCAATGCAATTCTATGTAATATTTATGATGAACATAAAAGATCAGTACACCACTCTCTAAACTGAAGGAAGGAATGAGATGGGTAAAACAAAACAAAAAAACGCCAAGACATTTTCAACAGAGGATTTATTTAATCTTTAAATGGAACAATTTACATTTTATACAAAAATCATTAGAAAACAGATTAAAGTGGCCTTGGGGGATTAGGGCTCACTGGCTGATGAGAACATAAGTCATTTTATTCCTGACCTTGACATTTGTTGATATGCAACATCAAAACATGCTCAAGAGACAATCATGCTACAAATGATCTCAAGATCCTTTAGAGCTCCAAGAATTCAGACGGTATCTCTGAAGGCCTATACTGTCTGTTTGACCTGTGTGCTTATTTGGACACACTTGCGTTTTGTAAATATATGTTAATTACATTCATAAACCCTGGTCCTCTCATTTTTCAAAAGGACCCTGGTTATCACATGAAACGTTTGACCTGTTCTGGTGCGACTGCCAGACCACAGGGATGTCTTAAAGAGAACACACCCCATTTGTAAGCTAAATGCTGCAACCTTTTACTAAAAGATTGACGTTTTGGTGAAATATATTCAGATTTTCTTCTTTGCAAAGGACAAGGCCTCCAAAATAGGGACCTACCTAAAATGAGGCTCATGAGCAATCATCAGCTGCTGGTATTGAGAATAAATCAAAGAGACAGCTTCCTTCCTTCCTTCATTCATTCTTTCATTACGAATAAAACACAAATGTCCTTGAAACAAGTTGATGACTAACTGCCTCTTGAAACCACGTTCATCACAGACTAGTTCCCTCTCAAATCAATACATTAAACGCCTTCATCAGTCGTCCGTTCTACAACTGAGGTTACTTAAGTGTTTGTAACTTAAAATAATAAAACTTCAAAAGAAATCAGGCCAAATGAAGACACTAGGGGTAATTCAAAACCAAATTAAAGTTTTGTTCTCCACGTTGCCCATTTACCCCATAATGTGGCATGGGATTAATTAAAAGAGTACTGTAAAGCATATGTGCGTACAGATGCAGTCATTCAAGATAAAACTAAAAACAACTCTCTCAGCCTGTTATAAACACAGTAACGTAACCAGGCCGTCCATGTTAACACATCATATACATTGTTATTACAGGACAACATTCACATCTTGGTGCCATTGCACAGCCACAGATGTTGATGAGTGGTAAGGGACTTCAACAACGCAGACACTGCACAGTTGTGTGGAGACGTATAGCAGGCGGCGCAAGCCAGTTCACTTTCAATCACAATTAAAAAAAAAAAAGACACAAATGCACAAGCACACAAGTGTTTGTCAAAGTTCAAGATGAGAAATGGCCAGCAAACACATCAGAACCATTCACATGAAAGCTAAGGTTTTCTAGAACTTCTAATCTTGGCACATGTACATGCAAAGCTAAGAAACGGGACACCTGCAGCTTGGATTTCATATTTTGGTCTGATTAAGGACATAACTGGGCCTTAAAAAAAAAGGAAAGCAAAGAAAAAAATTCACCAGGTTTTAGAAAGCCACAAGGATGGGGGATGGGAAACATCTATACGCAACAACAGACAGAATAAGGCTACAGCTAGGCTCGCTTTAAAATGATCTCTCTTTGAATCCCTTTCTCTTATCAGGTCACACATGTCCATAGCAGCACCAGAGGAGGAAACCCCCTCTGCAATGTCACTCAGTCGCTTCCATCTTCGGCCCAGGACAGCTCAGTCTGTTTCCAGGATTAATGGAGGGTGCTCGTTCTCTTCGTCCAGGTGCAGGGCGTTCATGTCCTCCTCCACCCCGGCACCCCCCACCGCCCCCTGATCCTCAGTGTAACCTGAGCCAGTGGAACCATACAAGGCCATCTGAACATTTTCATTCTTTCATACTTTGAGTGAAAATGAAAGCTTCTTACCTTTGGCAACAGCAGCACTGTAGGTCTGTGCCACAAGCGGCCGGTCGTGAGCTGTTTGCTCAAGGATTTCATTCGCTGCCTCTACACTTCCATCTAACCTAAAAGACGAAACACATTTACACGAGGAATTAAATACAATACAATACAAACGCTTTAATGCAATCCTTAAATTAAAAATGCTGTTTTTACTGTACACAAACAAACAAAACAAGCTAAATTTAAACTACCGTATTTTTCGGACTATAAGTCGCACCCGAGTATAAGTTGCATGAGTCCAAAAATACGTCATGAAGAGGAAAAAAACATATAAGTCGCACTGGACTATAAGTCCCATTTATTTAGAACCAAGAACCAAGAGAAAACATTACCGTCTACAGCCGTGAGAGGGCACTCTGTCTCTTCAGTGTAGACTTCAGGAGAACTGAGTAACAGAGCACCCTCTGGCGGCTGGGGATGGTAATGTTTTCTATTGGTTCATTTCTCTCGTTTCATGTCAAATTAATTTTGATAAATAAGTCGCACCTGACTATAAGTCGCAGGACCAGCCAAACTATGAAAAAAAGTGTGACTTATAGTCTGGAAAATACGGTAAACAAAACAAAAAAAAAATGTTTTTTAATATTTCAACTAAGAGAAAAAAGCAAAGAAAATGCTAAAATCACAACCAATGAGTTCCAGCACAACACATTAAAACCTGTTTTAGGTTCACAGTAAATTATACAGGATACTCAATAACCAGCTTTGATCAGAAGTGACAGTAAAGCCATTTATGTTACAAAAGATTTCTATTTCAAATGAATGCTTTTCTTTTAAACTTTCTATTCATCAAAGAATCCTGAAAAAAAAACTGATAAACTGTTTCAATATCGATAAGAAATGTTTCCAAACAAATCAACATATTAGAACGATTTCTGAAGCATCCCACTTTGATATTTCACAGGAATAAATTACTTTGCTATCGCAGGAATGATTTGCATTTTAAAATATATTCATATTTATTTATATATACACAGCCTATATGAGCATTTCAAAAAACATTTCAAAATACAACCCCTTAACAACCCCAAACTTTTACGATAAGTATATAGACTAGTATTCTGATGGATCGTTTTAGCTTGGTAACACTGGATCTCACTTATGCTGTTTCATTAGTGTGCACTCTCCCCCCTCCTGTGGGTCCAGATTGTACAGGTAAAGATAGCCATCTGCTGCAGCCACCAGCAGGCGTGGGATCTTCTGGATTCTAGAAACCAATCACAAGCAAGATAATCAGAGACACATCTATCCTGATAGCAGCTACAGTCTCTAGCTTGAATGGTTTTCTCACATGGCCAGAGCGCAGATGTTCTTATGACCTGAAAAGGGCAGTCTGACTGTAGCAAATGCCCTTCCTTGAGTGAACATCTCTGTTACATGTGCGGGCAGGTATGTTGTGGAGGCCATCAGTACTTTTCCAAAGTATCCTGTCCAAGTAGTGGGCTCCTCTTGGGGCCTAAGATGGAAAAACACAAGTTGTTTGCAAAATAAATAAAAACCTGAAAAAGAAAGTTATGTCTATGTTCTGTTTTATGTGCAGCTTGCAGATCTGTTATCAGAAGGAGGTTTTATCTTACTCAAACAAACAACAAAAAAAAAAAGAAACAAATCCACAGCATTTTGTATTTGAGATGTGAGAAGAAGGTCTGAAAACCACTTATTTCAGTGGGCATCATTACACTGACTTCTCTCTCTGGGTCTCCAGCTTAAAAATATGCACCCGTCTCCGTGTTGCTTGAGGCAGACAGATAGAGTCCCTCCATACTGAAGGCAGGGAACAGATGCTCACACATCTGTCGAGGGATAATCAAATCAAATGCATTTACTCTGTGTGCCATATATAATTCTTGGTGTTTTGTATCCCAATACAGCTATAAAGTTTACTACCTCTTTACTCCCCCTCCGGAACTCAAAGAGCTTTTGGCCCTCTGGAATGGAGAAAACTCGGATTACAGTGCCCCTAAATAATACCAAGAAAAAAGGGTTCAAAAATGTAACTTTTTAGGAAGCAATTCTTGATCTATTATTCAGCACTTTTTAATCTTGAAGGTCAGTATGCAAACACGTCCAATCAAAACAAAATACTACTTTTATTAATCAAGGACACATTAAATTGCTCAAAAGTGACAGTAGAGATATTTATAATGTTGCAGACTTTTTCAAAACAATGCAGGGTTTTTTTTGCATTTTCTATTCATCAAAGAAACAAAAAACCCTAAAATGTATCCACAAATGTATCCACAAGGATATTAAGCAGCACAACTGTTTTTTAGCATTAATAACAGTAAGAAATGCTTCTTAAGCACTAAATCAGTATATCAGAATGATTTCTGAAGAATCAGGTGACTCTGAAGACTTGAGTAATGATGCTAAAACTTCAGTTTTAAACAGGAAAAAATTACACACACACAAAAAAATATATTTTAAATTCTAATAACTTTGCAAAATGTTACTGCTTTTTAAATTCAATAAATGCAGCCTTTGTGAGCATAAGAAAATCCTTTCATAAACAAAACAAAGTTTCAACCCCAAACATTTGAAAGACAGTGCATTACAAGTAAGAAAATGTCATAAAAAAAATTGAAGAATTGGAGCTATAGTTTCATTTTCATTATCAACCAAAACAACTGTAGCCACTGTATTATAGTCTGAATGAGTCTCTCACACACACACAGCGCTCTACCTTCTCAGATGCTGTGGCCAATTTAGTGCCGCTTGCATCGAACGCCAGAGCTGCTAGTGGACTATCGTGGGCAGGTATCATGTTAGCTGCCCTCTGGGGAAGAATATCATACACACAGACATAGTGACCAACCCTGTTTAACACAATACCTTAAAGCCATAAACTATGGCAAACGTTGAAACTAAATACTACTTACCAGATTGACCGTGTCAAAAACTTGTACCCTCTCCAATTGTTGCACTTCCCGGATAGGCCAAGTAACAGTTGTCATTACTGATTGACAGGCACATAGTCCTATAAATGTTTAGTGACATATATTAATAATCACAAACATCTGTCTGTCAGCAAGGCCATTAGTAACGAGTCAGTACCCCAAACATAAATATATAGCATAAGATCATTCTGAAAGAAGAAGCTACTACATGCACTTCCCAATACAGTCTGGAAAAAACATCACACTAACAATGATGCACTGATGGCAAGCAGCGGTACCCACCGGAAGGATTCGGAGGGGTCTCTCGAATGGTATGTAGTACTTTCATATCCCTAATGTTGTGGATATAGAGTGACTCCTCTAAACACACTATCAGTCTCTGTGGAAATAAAGCAAGATTGCAACATTCTCATACAGCCTCTTCACTTGTAATAAAACACAATACTATAAACATGTGTCACAGAAAACGGATGCTTACTGACTCACCTGTCTGTTCAGTTTTACAGCCAGTATAGTGTTTGAGTAGCTGTAGTTGCATATCTCAGTCCCTTTCTTGAAGTGACAGACTTTCAGCTTCCTAGGTGCCTTAAGGCTGACAATAGCGACGAGGCTGCTGGAGAACAATCTCTCCACGATGCACACATCTTCTGTGTCAGCTGAGCACAAATACATGAGAAACAAAAACATGTCTTCTGTACCACACTCATGCAAACATTTAGAATAGACGACAGTAGAAGATTCTCAACCGTTTTAACTCAACGGCTCCTCATTTATTATTCAAAGGCTTCCCCTATAATAGAAGCTACTAAGTTTCAGTATTTCTGCTGTAATTAAGGCTGCTTTGATTTTGATTATTTATTTTTTTGACTATTTTTACAGTAACTGAGAGTATTGATTTCTTCATTTAATTAACCAAGATTCACTTTGTGATGAAATAATATTGAAGATGTTCTGCAGTAACAAAAAGTTATTATAATATGAAGTAGAATACTAATTATTATTATTATTATATATTTTTAGTTTATATTAAATATATATATTTAATGTATATTAAAATATATCTATAACTTTATTAATTTAGGTACTTGTAAGCCATCCTGCGTCCTCCTTGGAGGTTTGTGAAGGCTCTCGTTTGAGAACATGTGGTCTTCAGGGACATAGGAAAAAATAAGAAATCCCTGGATTATTTAAATGTCTACATCCGGCTTTTCTTACTATTTGAAGATTAAACAATAACAGACAGGAAAACAGGCTTTATTCTGAACTCAGCCAAAGATTAGGACCGTTAAAAGGCAGGCACAAAGTGTGCATGCACTTGAGTGCTGACTCCCTTTATAAAACCAGTATTACAATAATGGAAATATAATGCAATCATTTTCATTTAAAGTTTTATCAAGTAAATTGTAGAGCCATCCTTACACTATAAGATATAATTGTTTACTGACATCTAAATTTAGCTCACTAGCTGGCCTCTAAAGACACTATTCTAGCACAGCTGGAATGTTCCATTGGAACGTTGCCCATCAGCATCCAGGAACAGAACGATCCGTGTGAATC
>NW_020526684.1:72500-73826 GCF_003368295.1 Carassius auratus | reverse complement strand
CCGGGTCAGTTTCCTGAGTATTGTGTGTGTGTCAGGAACCTGGAAAGCATTACACCAAGCTTAGAGATCCTGTGTTATAATTGATACAATGAAAGCAATCTGACAGCTGTGGCCATAGCAAACAGATTGTATCAAAGCACACAACTGAATAAAATCCTATATGTGTTTCCAGGTCTTATATACAGTAAACATTAAATACATGAGACCATGAAAATGGAGATGTGCCACTAGATGGCATATTTGCTTTACAATGATTAGGAATGTATGTTTGGTCTCCTATATTAACTTGCCTCACTTTGTGTTTGTGTTTCACTCAGTATTTGAATCGCGGCTGCACCCGATACTTTGCAAACAAGGATTCAGATAAACAGATCATGCAAAACAGGAAAAGTCCTGAGGTACGTTGAATCGTCTGTGTTTGGGAATCTCTGGGTTAATAACTTGATTAGTCCGTGTCCTCGTTCCTGCACTCTTATAGACATTTGTGGCAAATTTGAAGTAATAAAAAACCCTAAGTTAAGCTGTAGTTAAGATTTCAGACTTGTTTTTGATGATCAAAATCCTTGCGTTATTTTTGTTTGTGTAGTACAATTAAGTCTAGAGGACATGCTGAATGAACAGACCTTGACCGCAGCCAGAATCTCTACATTTGCAGGATCACCGTTTGCCTCAAATAGGAATTAGTTTACCCTCTGAAATCAGTTCAGGTCTTTGATGAATTATGTAAAGTGTAATACATTCCAGCGTTGTTGTGTTTGCACACCAGCCCTCTCTGGAGACCGAGCCCATCAGTTGATGTTATTGATTATCCAAGGGCCATTTATTATAAATCATCGTTGTGTTGGATCCCTCTGGAGGTGATGAGATATTCATTAGCTGCTGTTTCTGTTGGTGCAGTAGTTCATTTGCTAGCTCAACGCCGTCTGTTTCACTACATTTTCAGATGAGATCTGGGATTAGTTTCTTACCCCATATTCGCAGATGGTACTTTTGGTGTTTTTTTTCTCTCCTTTCTTTTAATCATCCTTGAACACTTGAATTCATAATGAGTTTGGGTTGGTATGAGGCTATTTATGCAATCCATTTTTAATTCTGAATCAACTGAGATTTATCTTTGCTCAGGCTCTGGTCCAAAACCTAGAGAGCAAGTTTAGTGCTTATATAGGCGACGGCTTTTTAGGAATCCATCCTAACCAAGGAAGCGTGTAAGTGACAGACTTGGAACTTTCTACAAAGGCAGGAAATTTGCGCAATACAAGCAGAACTCAGATTGATTAACAGACAGTTTTTAATCTATCCCGTTTCAAATCTTATTCCAATCAAGTC
>NW_020526684.1:0-67500 GCF_003368295.1 Carassius auratus | reverse complement strand
ACTTCATCGGTGTGCTGGACATCGCTGGCTTTGGTAAGGCTGTGTGATATCCACAATGGATGGGTCACGTTGCATTAACACAGATTTCAGTGGCTCTTTAATGGTCAAACATATCAACTAGATGCATATGAGAAATGAGATAGCCAAGTCTTATTTTCTAGCTATTAGCTTGTCTTATACAGAAATAAGGTTGAGAATATGCAGTAGGATTAATGATAATTAGCTCTCACTAACAGTGTCTGTGAAATAGTGTAACTGTTAAATGCTTTTAAAGATATACCCAGCACATGAATCATAGAATGCTTTTTTTCATATTCCTGTTCAGAGTATTTTGAGCACAACAGCTTCGAGCAGTTCTGCATCAACTATTGTAACGAAAAGCTGCAGCAGTTTTTTAATGAACGCATACTGAAAGAGGTGAGTCATCAATGTTATTGGGATTTTTAGTATTGATCAGCGAATCATAACTATGCCCTTCCTAAAACCAACGCATGAAGCCATTTCATCTGTATTCTTTTTGCTTTGTAAGCACACAACCGTTCCGATTTAATGATTCCAGTATAACTTCTTTTGAGACGTTCTTGTTCCAGCAGATTAAGTTAAGCGTTTTCCCACTTCAGCAAAAACGATACACTTTCATCTTGTGGTGATTTTTTTTTTTCTCCCCAGGAGCAAGAGCTGTATCAGAAAGAAGGCCTGGGAGTAAATGAAGTTCATTATGTAGATAATCAGGACTGCATAGGTCAGTGTTCCTTTGGCTGTGAATAACAATGGCCTTCCTCCATTCCATTCATTACGGGATGCACTATGGCCCATAGACGCCAACTTAAATATAATGAAGTCCTCCTCACGTAGAAATGCTATGGTCTCTAAACCCAATGTGCAAATGTAATTCTTTCTCAAATTATGACCTTCAAAGGCCAAAAAACATAGTTATTTGTATACATCGCCATGTCTGTTACTCTCTGGACATATCATGCCGAAAGATGAATGTTCCAGCAGAAATCCATGCTGGGTGCCTGAGATAACACAGGAATGGATCCTGGGAGAAACCTCTCTTGAGCTCCCTGGAGAGGGTTTAGGAGATAAGATGAAGAGCTCGCACTGTTTTAGTTTTTTGATGCCGGCTTTAAAGGTGATCGCTTGAGCAGTGCAGTCTGACCCAAATCACCCTGTCAGAAACAGAAAGTCAGTCCAGTCTCAGAACACTGAAATCTTCACCGGCTCACTGAATGCAAATACCAACACCAAACCGAACTGTGTTGTCTTGAGGTATCCGAACCAATGCCTTTTACCTTTTTAGTCTGTCTGTATTTTAACACCCTAATGACTTATTTAGTATCTTCCTCATATGTATTGCAAAAGCATCCACCTCTTCTTTTTTTTTTTTGCACAAGCTGTCAAATCTATTTTAACTTGTGTGAGTTTGCACCGTATGCAGGGGGCTTAACATAACATCTCACCTATGATGCGGCGCAAAAAGCTTGCACACAACACCTGCATATCGCAGATGTCACTTCTTTTCCAAAGGGAAAAACTTGCTTTCCTTTCGCCATGTCTGCTTTTCCTAATTCTCTCGGTAGTGATGCAACACATGTCCTTGTGACTTCCAAATGGACGCATAGGTCCTTTCCCTGCATGTCTCCTCATCAATCACATCACAATTATACTCGGGAGTCTGCTTATGCAAATTCATGACTGCGCTTGCATCCGCACCTCTCTCACCTGCGCATGTCTCAGTTGAATTATGCAAATGACGGATGCTTTCGTAATGATTATCAAATAGGTCCATGTTTGCCTACAGACTTTGCATTAGTCTTGTACTTCACTTTGGATAATACCTTCTGAGGGGGGATTGAATATGTTAATTTACTATTCAACTTGAATTCATTCATATGAAGAGTTTCTGTCAGTCCCAAAATTCTCTCTGTGACTTTATTGCTTTGCAGATCTGGTTGAGGCAAAGCTGGTGGGTATCTTGGATATTCTTGATGAGGAGAACCGTCTTCCCCAGCCCAGTGATCAGCACTTTGCAGAGGTGGTTCACAGCAAGCACAAAGATCACTTCCGCCTCACCGTAAGATATGGTTTGGTTCCTTCCATCAGCCAATACAGTATAGCAAAGAAAAGCAACCCCTTAACTGTCACTCCCATTTTTGAACATAGACTTTATAGTGCACGGTCCGAACTTACTTTTTTTTAATTCATGAATGAAAACATTTTGTAACATGATATTGATATACCATTTACATGGAAATGCAATGTCCGATTTTAAAATGGGTTTTAAAGGATGAATTTTGAGATTTTAAGTTTTCAGTTGATATATAATTTCTGATGATTTCTTAAATGTGGCAATGAGAGAAAAGTGAGAAAAAGGCAATGAAGAAGTCTTTTTTGAACAAAGGTCAGAACTCCTTTTATAATGTAGATTTTTGAGGGTGCACTCTTGTCATAAATTAATCTATTACTTTTCCTACATTATTCTTAACAAAAAACATTGGTAAAATATATATTTGGGAGTCTTAGACCTTTCCAACGATATATAGTTAAAGATTAGATTAGATTTAATTGTAATATAGTGAAGTAAATGTAGGCATCCCGTATATGGGACGGGGTGACAGTTAAAGGGTTAAACCACCTGCCTGCTGGATAGTTTCATACAGCCCCTTAGTAGTTAATAGTTAATCCTTCATTTTGGACCACAGATCAGTTTTTTAATTTTTTGCATTTTCATCTGACCTTCAGTGTCAACATGTACATATTTTAAGGGATTGTTAAAGAGTAGCCTAATATTTATACACACCAACCTTTAATTTAGTAAACCTTTAATCTAATAAAGATAGGGAGTCATCTTACCACAGTGGGGAAAGATGGCCTTTTTTGTGATTTTTTTTAATTTTGTGTTAAGAATTAAACTAGCAATTATTTCCATTCATTTCCCTAATTTATACATTATCCTGTTGTCCACACTAATGTTGTTTCCATATATGTTACAGTTTAGCAATTATCTATTATCTTAAGGGATAGTAGTGAACTATCACTTTAATGGAGGCATCTTCCACCATCAATATTTCCATCTGGCTTATTACAACAAACATGTTTTAGTGCTAAAATTAAATAATACATTAAACTAAATATAAACTACAAATATGCATAGTGTATTTTTTTGGCATTAAATTGTGACTGAAACTTAATGTGCTTGAAAATACTATGGCGCAGTACGTAATAAGGCTACATTTTCTTTATGTAAAATTGTGTTTGTTACTTCTATTGATTTATGGGGTTAAATAAGACCAGGGCATATCTTGGTAAATTTTGGTAGTGATTCACCCTGACAGTCCAATCAATGTCAAGACCCAAATATGAAGGAAGTCATAAAAATACAAAGATGGATTTTACTGAAAGTTTAATTCTGTGTGGGCTGGTTTTTCAGGTTCCCAGGAAGTCAAAGCTTACAATCCACCGGAATTTGAGAGATGATGAAGGATTCATCATAAGACATTTTGCTGGCGCTGTGTGCTATGAGACTGTAAGGTCCCAATTCACTCAGTTCATTCTAAATCCCTTTTTGTATGGAAACCGTCTTATTGTTTTAGTTCTGTAACGTGACAATGTTTAACATAAGTTAATTAATTTCTGCCACACTGTAAAAACAATTGGGACCTTGGGGGAATCCCTTTGGTGAAGTAGTTTTTTTTTTTTGTGAGGTTGACTTTGTGTTTATTTCTATGCCCTGTGGGTTTTGTGTGTGTGTGTGTGTGTGTGTGTGTGTGTGCGTGTGTATGGTGTATCTATGAGAGCAGACCCAGTTTGTAGAGAAGAATAATGATGCCCTCCACATGTCTTTGGAGAGCCTGGTGTGCGAGTCGAAGGACAAGTTTGTTCGGGATCTCTTTGAGAACAACTCCAATTCCAAGGACTCGAAGCAGAAGGCTGGCAAACTCAGCTTTATCAGTGTGGGAAACAAATTCAAGGTGAATTTGTCCTTTAGCTTTACATTTCTATTCTCCTGATAGCAAGGTAACACATTTTGTCAAAGTTGTCAACAGGCCTGAATATATGAAAAAAAAAAAAAAATTAAGGTCTCAAAATTACAGGCTTTCCTCAGATTAGGAGTTCCTCAAATGTTTGTCTTTAGACCGCTGTAGATTTTGTTTTTGTGGGGCTTGTTATTCGTCAAGTTGTTTTCTTTTTGTTCCTCTTTGTAGTTTTGTGAGAGACATTTTACCTTTTACCTGGTGATCTAATTCTTTTCCTTCTAACATTTGCCCTTTCTCCGTCCTCCTCTTTTAGACCTTCTCCTGTTTCTTCAGCCTTTCCCTGTGAAAAGTTCTGGGGCTGAAATAAATATATAAAGAGAAACAAGGAAAAAAAAGTGAAAAAACTGAAGCTTTTGTAGGGTAAGCCTGGCTGAAATATTCAGTGCCGGCACCACAGGGTAACCTGCAACTTCATAAACAATTGCAGATCTTAGTTTTCTCCCACCCTTCTCTTCCAACCTCTTTCACCCACTTGGTTCATTGCCATGTCTTTGTTCCATGTGGCTGCCACATTTTTGGTCTCTGTTGTTGTTGTTTGTCATGATATACAAGGAATTTCACTGTAAACACATAATCATGCCATTTATGTCTCCATTATATACTGAATTTGTAGAAAAGATCTTCACAGTTGGTCTAATCACCGGCATAATGTATGTCTGTTACTTCCTGTGTGTATCAAAATGTGTGATACCATTTGCATGGCAGCATAATTCTACAACCATGTGTGTAAACCTTTTTTTTTTTTTTTTTTCTCAAAAAGATACTCTTAATTAAAATGTACAGGACTCACTCTCGCATTTCATTTCATAGACCCAACTGAACCTTCTACTGGAAAAGCTACGCAGTACGGTGAGTAATGGGTTATTTACTCATTTAAAAAACGTTGGCTACTTGCTTTGGTTATTACTGAGTGTATCTAATGCATGCCGCAAACTAGGCGGCACAGCAAATGATGCAACGTGACAGTTGATGATTTATGGCACTAGTAAATGACATATTAAAATGAACAAAATATGCTTGTTTGCTTTGCGTGTCAGGAAGAAGGTATGTCTAAGTTGCCCATTCAACTTTGACAATAAGTGAAAATATTTCTTGAGCACTAAATCAGCATATTTGAATGATTTCTGAAGGATCATGTGACACGGAAGACTGGAGTAATGATGCAGAAAATTTAGTTTTGCCATCACGTGAATAAATTACATTTTAAAATATATTAAATTAAAAATGTATTTTACATTTTAATATACAGTTGTGGCCAAAAATATCGGCACCCTTGGTAAATATGATCAAAGAAGGTTGTGAAATTTCATTTGCATTATTAATCCTTTTGATCTTTTATTTAAAAAATCACAAAAATGTATCTTTTCATTGGATAAGAATTTAAAATGGAGAGAAAAATTATGATCAAAAGGATTAACAAAAATAACTTCTGATTGACAGTGTACCTGCTGTAGTTTATTTCTGTTTCGATCGTGCATATGGTCCAGTGTAGACCAGACCCTACACCATTTAGTCAAGTGTCCTAACAATATAATAATATATGTATTAAAATATATTATTATAACTATGTAATTTTCTCATTTCTCATGTGTATGTGTAATAAAGGGATCTAGTTTTATCCGTTGTGTCAAACCTAATCTGAAGATGGTGAGCCACCAGTTTGAAGGAGCCCAGATTCTTTCTCAGCTTCAGTGCTCGGGTATGTATACGATTTTATAGGTGTATTATTTATTTATTTTTAGTTCTCAATTCATCCCACAGCACATGCGGTAATGCTTCAAATATTTCAATTTACGAAAACCCGTCGCAAATACACAGCGCTCATCAGTCGCAAGCTCCGTTTTAAAACACATCCCGATATTGCCTATGGAGAAGCCATATTAAATGTGAGCTCCACTGATTTTTCATTATGTTTGGGAAGTGGCGTTGCCACAAGAGTTTTTGAAGGTTGCTGTTATTGCGTTTCATAGGCTGTTAGCAAAGTTTTAGAAATAAACTTTCATGGAAGAGATAGAAGAAAAGGATATTCAAGGAGCTGCACTGGTATGCCGATGTGCCAATTAGTTTCATACTTTTAGACCTTTGTTGATTAGTCGTGCACCATGATAAATGTAGCCTCATCAGCTACAGTACTTGCATAGTAGCAAGAAAGTACTACTTAGTAAGTGTCCTAAGTGTTTATACTCTTATAAACTCTAAATTCTGTGAGTTTTGTTGACAAAGGCAAGCACATACAGTGTTAAGTTACATGTTGAGTGCACATTACAAAGAATAAGATGTTGAATCCTCCTCATAAATTGGTTCATGCTTCAGGTCTATAATGCAGCAAATTCTGTATTTTCACTAGCTACATGATCTGTACTTCTCCTCTCCTCTCAGGCATGGTATCAGTGCTGGACCTGATGCAGGGTGGCTTCCCCTCCCGAGCGCCGTTTCACGAGCTTTACAACATGTACAAGCAGTACATGCCCAACAAGCTCACAAGGCTTGATCCTCGACTCTTTTGCAAAGTAAACCTCTATCTATCTTGATTTGCATCTAAAATGAATAGCTCTTTCTATTCGTGTTGTTATTCACATTATGTTCTTGTGTATATAATTAGGATTAGTATGATAGATAACGGCTAGCTGCTGGATTATTTTTAGAAAAGGCTATATGACCTTTCATATCCATGCGCCAAAGCACGCACAGAGTGATCCCTAATTGGTTTCAGTGATAAATGATAGAGGTTTATCATTAGTAGTTACAGATACATTTGAAAGTCAAATTGCATTTTAATTATACACCCGTGGTTAAATATAAAGTATTTACTTCATCTTAAAATGTACAATTAGATGCTACACTAATACAGTGAATGAGCAGGTTGCAATTAATGAATGATTGAAATTATTGAAAATAATTTCTAAATCACAAGTCACTTTGGCAATAATTATCAAAACAGCAGATTTTTTTTTTTTACGTTTACAAGGCATTAAAACATCAAATGTAACATCATGCCATTCTTATTGATCTCTGATATGCATTACACTGTCTGATTGTATTGTCTTCTTCTGCAGGCTCTGTTTAAAGCACTTGGCCTCAACCAGAATGATTACAAGTTTGGCTTGACCAGGGTTTTTTTCCGCCCTGGGAAGGTAATAATGTCTTATGATATTTCTCATGAGGGTTGGAATAGTATGAGACCATTTCATTAAGCTTGCGCACATGGGAACCTCGTAAATGCAGCTATATAAATTTCAATGTGTGTCTGTGCTTGCCTCAGTTTGCAGAGTTTGACCAGATCATGAAGTCTGATCCGGAGCACCTGGCCGAGCTTGTAAAGCGGGTCAATAAGTGGCTGGTGTGCAGCCGCTGGAGAAAGGTCCAGTGGTGCACACTGTCAGTTATTAAATGTACGTCACCCTTCACAACTTCAGTAAACTGCCTTCTCATAAAAACAGATTAGAAGCATCCCACACCCTCCCATTCACTTTTGCAGCATTACAGTTTGATGCTATAGATGAGTAAGCATCTTCTACTTGTTACAGTGAGGAACAAAATGAGCTTCAGGGCCAGTGCCTGCATCAAGATTCAGAAGACTGTTCGCATGTGGTTGTGCAAAAGAAGACACAAGGCTCGGTATGTACAAACAGCATTGCGCTATTAGTGACTGATTTCTCATGCATTGCAAACTCAGTGTGAGGATCTGTTTTCCAACACTTGGGTCAGTGTGTTGTCACTATGTTGTTTGCATCTATTTGGTGTTTTTGGAAAGCTGTCCGTGACAAATCTTAATGGAAATATCATATACAAATCAAGTTTAAAATGCATTCTTTGTTTTTGTGTTTTTTCATATGGTTTTGAAAAGATTTTATACTGTTTTTTCAAGAAAAGTCTAACATATATTTACTACTTTGAAACAGTCTTAAAGGAACAGTTAACTCAAAAATGAACATTTGCTGAAAGTTTACTCACCCTCAGACCATCGGAGATGAGTAGATTTTTGTTTCTTCATCAAAACCGATTTGGAGTAGTTTAGCATTACATCACTTGCTCATCAGTGGATCCACTGCAGTGAATGGGTGCCATCACAATAAGAGTCCAAACAGCTAATAAAGGTATTACTATAATCCAGTCTATCAGTTAATGTCTTGTAAACTGAAAAGCTATGTAAGTAACAAAACCTTCATCAAGATGTTTTTATCTTCAAACCATTGCTTCTGGTTATTACAAGTTCTCATCTGAATCTGGAGAAAAATATGCACAGATCAAGCCTTTTTACAATTACAAACAGTCTAAAACAATTCTAAACTGATATGTTGGTGGATTTTGATGTGAGAGGAAAACAAAGGGATACAGTTTTTCACTTTAGGAAGTGATAATAATCATTATAAATCCTTAATGATGGATGTTTTTATTGCAAACTCACAACTTTAACACTTCAGAAGATGTAAATTTAAGAACTGGAGTTGTAAGGATTATTTGAGGATTATTGTGACGTTTTTATCAGCTGTTTGGTCTCTCATTTGGACGGCACCCATTCACTGCATAGGATCCATTGGTGAGCTAGTGATGCAATGCTAAATTTCTCCAAATCTGTTCCAGTGAAGAAACAAACTCATCTAAATTATGGATGATCTGAGATACAAAAAAAAAAAAAATTATTTATGTTTCTCAAAATGACCCAAAAAGATCAAAATGAGATCTAATATTGAAGATATCATTGAAGAGGTTTAAAAAAATATGTATTTTTGAATAAACGAATAAACCCTATTCTCTATTCCTGTGGCAGCATTGATGGCATGGTAAAGGTGAAAAATTTGAAGAAGAGGATGGAGAAATTCAATGAGGCTGTGAATGGACTCAAAGAGGGAAAACAAGAAATGAGCAAACAGGTCGAGGAACTGGCTGCCTCCACCGACGCCCTCATGACCAAAATCAAGGTGAGGTTTTCCACCGGAAAACCACAAAGGTCGACAAACCCCCTTTCACCTCCTCCAGCGTACCGAGCTCAATGATGTTAAATGGTGTAGCTCTTTTCTTAGTCTGCCGTCGTGTATCAGTTTCCATGCATAATTCAACAGGTGTGTGTTTTTCCATGTCCTGATGAAGGCGGTCTAAAGCTGTGGCTAGAATTGTCTGGCAGCTTCAAGTGTCTCTCTTCTTAAGGCCCAAAGAAAGAAAGCAGAAGCGTTTCATCTCATTCAGCAGAAAATCTAGCGCTCAACAGCAGAGTAAATAAATAGAAAGTATGCAAATGGACAGTTGACAATGAGATTTCTCTCTGCAGATCTTCATTGACATTCGCACCACACACTGTCAAGTCGATTTTCAAGGCTTTGTCGCATTATGCCCTTTCTAGTGTTGATTTCTTGCCTTCTTTCGAACATTCTGCTTCGGCTGATTGAAGGCAGTATATGCGTTATTGTATTCTCTACGTGGAGCCCTACGTGGAGTGCATTATTGACAGGGAAGCTCGAGAGATATTGTGCGTTCTACCTGATAGAAACCTGGCACAAGAGCTGAAACTTTTCTACCTGAACATTTCATTCCTCCCTTTAAATGAGATATGTTCTGCACTTCTGCACCCATGATAGCCCTCTTTGTTATTAGCATAGCACGTTTTGATTAGCATGTGGTTTTTGATTGGCAATGCCTCCCATCACCTTACCATCTGGACTGGAGATTACTGTGGCCTCCCTGGCTAATAACGTAGATTGTGTCAATGACTGTCATTCAACACACTAGCGCTAACTCATCTAGCGTTAGGGGGTGAGACAGACCTTGTCATTGAGTCCCCACCCCTCTGCAGTACAATGATCTTTCACAATGCTTGCACCCCTCCACGCACCTCTGGTGCTCTGCCAGATGGCACAAAATCCACATCCAGGTTTAATGAATATCTGCAGGATTATGAATACAACTGCGGGTGAATGTGGCCCAACGTCACTGCTGTCGCCGAGCTGATGGGTAACCACTGAGTTGCTGCCACTTTTTTGTGAAACTTTTTCAAATTTGTTTAATGAAGCAAGGGAAGAAAAGCTTTTTTAAAGAAGCTTCTGTAGAGTTCAACCAAGTGGCCTGTCCTGTCACCATTTGTCATCATTTACTTACCTTATTATTATTCCAGCCGCTTATTGTTACAAAAGGAGATATTTAGGCAGACTGTGCAAGATTCTGTTTTCCATACAACAAAAGTCAATAGTGATTTATGCTGTCAAGCTTTAAAAACTATGTAAAAATTAGTCAAATATACAACTGACAAAGACTAAGATCTCTCGTGATAAACAATAACCAACAGATCAAACTGAAGATGTTATTCACTGAAAATATTCCCCTCACTTTGAAAATCTCTTTTGCAGTCTAGCCTCTAATTTAGAATACAGAAACACTAGTATTACAGGCATATACAGTGCCCTCCATAAGTATTGGAACAGTAAAGACAAAATAGCTTTCTCTGCTGTGGAGTCAAGACATTTGCAAATATGATTAAAAGATGGATATGTGACAAAACTACAGAATGTCACATTTTATTATTAGGTCTTTCGATACATGCACGCTTTACCAAATAAAAAAGGACAGCACTTTTAGAGTTCATCTCACTATTTGATGTGTGCATAAGTATTGGAACAGTTGAATTTAAAGCAGATGTAAAATATTAAAAGCTAATATTTAGTTTCAAATCCCTTGCATGCAATCAGAGCAACCTGCAACCCATAGACAACAGGAGACTCTTGGTCTTATACTTAAAAAAAAAAAAAAAAAAACCCAGCCTTTAATGCAGCCAATTCCAACTGTTGCTTGTTTTGGGGAGTTTCTGTCTATAGTCTCCTCTTCAGCTGGTGAAATTAATGTTCAGTCGGATTTAAATCTGGAGATTGATTTGGGCAATCTTAAGACTTTACTTTTCTTTGCCCTGATAAAGTCCTTGACTGAACTGGCAGGGTGTTTTGGGTCATTGTCCTGATCTATTATGAAGTGCTTTCTAATAAGTTTGGTGGTATTTTCTTGAATATTGGTAGCCAAGATAATTTTGTACCCTTCCAAATTCATTCTGCTACCACCATCTTAAGCCCCTTTCACACTGCACGTAGCGACCCGGCAAATTGCCAGAACATTGCCGGTTCGCCTCCTGTGTGAACGCAAACACATCCCGGGATTGATTCCAGGACTGATCCCGGGTTGGGGACCTAGTAACATTGCCGGGTTCAGTCCCGGAACGTGCGCTGTGTGAACAAAAGCCAGATCTAATGCCGTGTAGTAGTGATGACGCACATTATCGCGCTACTCTTTTACCAGGTGTTTTGAAGGAAGATCAATGTTCGCGAAAACAAAATATTTGCAAACTGTACTGAAGCAGAGATCAGTTAGTTCCTCACTTTCCGCACTGACGCTGAGATCGTTCGCTAGCTTCAGTGAAAGTATAACGCGCCTAGTGTTCACGTGTCGTTATGGGACATTTACAGGTTGTGTGTGAAAGCACGCACATATCCCAGTGTGAAAGTGCAAAATCTAGCGAACCGGGAACAATTTCCAGAACACATTACCCATGTATTTGCCGGAACTGCAGTGTGAAAGGGGCTATACATTAAGCCATCATTAAAATGAAGAGGTCCTGTTCTGGAGACAGCCATACATGCCCATGCCATGACACCATCTTCACCAAGCTTTACAGATGAGATTGTATGCTTAGGATCATTTGCAGTTCCCTTTTTTTTCTCCACACTTTTGTTTTCCAATCACTTAAATAAAGGTTAATCTTTGTCTCATTGGTCCATCAACTCTCACATTTGTGAAGAATCTTGCCTTTCTATTTTTGGTGCTGATCAGAGGTCTTGCTGTGTAGCTTCTGTAATTCTGTGTCAGATTCTCCTGCTGACTGTAGATTGACAGAGCATCACCCCAGCGTTCTGGAGGTTGTTGGTGATTTTACAGACATGTATTTTAGGGTTAATTAAATATAGTTCTAATTGACTTTCCTCATTTCTTCTAGCATCCAAATTGCTTGTATTTCTATAAGAGTCGGCTTCCTCGTCTTCATCCTGTGTTGTGTGTGTCATCTTAAATGCAAGACTTAGAATGCAGAAGCAATGGATATAACTGAGAAGACACATTCCCTGCTTTTAATATCTGAAGAGTTAAAGCAACAGGACACAGCTGAACACTTAGAAAGACCTGTGAGGCAACGGTTCCAATACTTGTGCTCACATCAGATAGGGAGATGAAACTCTAAAAATGCAGATCTTCTTAGCTGGTAAAACATCTTTGTGTTGAATCACTCAGTAATAAAAATTTTATGTCTCATATTCACCTTTTAATAATTTTTACAGATTGACTGCACAACAAACAGAACAATTTTGTCTTTACTGTTGTAATACTTATGGACAGCACTGTAGATAACAAACAAAACAAAACAAAACCTCACACTCTTGATTAATTTTGACTGCATGATGAATCAAATGAATTATTACAAACAATCACATCTTTTATTCTTGGGAAGCGACGAGACAGAACCAATAAAACCTATACAAACGAGCCATTTGTTGCATCTAGTGGGGACATAATTACTGATTATAATGACTTATATTGTCGTTTTACTCATTGCGTTGCGAATCGTGAAGCTTGTAACACTCCAAAGAAACATTTTAATCACATCATTTGACGAATGAATGTCCAAAAGCAATATATCTCTACATTTTCACAAAGGAAAATGTATAGTAGAATGCATTATGGTGGATATTTTTAAAAAGGGATATAGTTTAATTAGCGCTTTTCTGACTTTTTAATAGTAATCATTTGTCGACGCAGTTTTAATCACTATTAAAATGACACAGTCTGAAACACTGCCCTGTAAAATTTCATTCACATGTAAGCAGAACAGCCATTGTAACTAAAATATACAGTAAACATAAATAACCCAAATAATTGAAATCAAATCCATTTTAACACTCTCTTTTTGACTTTACCCTCAGTCTACGGTGATGAGCCGCAAGGAGATCGAGCAGGAGTATGAGGGCCTGGTGAAACGCTCAGAGCAGCTCCTCTCCTCAATGCAGAAGAAGAAGCAGGAGCAGGAGGAGACGGAGCGACTCAAGCACATCCAGGAGGAGATGGAGAGAGAGCGGAAGAGGCGCGAAGAAGAGGAGCAGTTACGCAAACAGGAGGAAGAAGACCGCCGCATGTGAGTCACGTCGAAAGTTTCGAATGGGATGAACCGTACATTAGGTCAGAGTCCCAGCGCGTTTGAAAGAAGAACAGGAGCTGAAAAAAAGGGTGTGGGAGGGGATTGGCAGAGAGATTAAT
Organism: Carassius auratus; assembly: GCF_003368295.1. Lineage (NCBI taxonomy): Eukaryota > Metazoa > Chordata > Actinopteri > Cypriniformes > Cyprinidae > Carassius > Carassius auratus. Next base: position 54,178 of record NW_020526684.1, on the reverse strand, counting down.
ACATCACTGGAGGGTTCGGCTTGACCTGCTCTCTCTTATGCATTCTCCAGAGTCTGCTGTCATGGACAGCATCTGTCATCGTTTCACGAATCAGGCCATGATGATATTTCTCTGTTTATAGTCTTGTCAAAGAATATTCAGTTCCACACTAGTAGATGCAACGACAGCAACTTTTATCATGCTGCATGCTTTGTTTTGTGGCCCATCCAGCCTGGAACCCTTTCTTTTACTCATTCAGAGGCACTGCTTTTACCTCATACATTTATTGGAGCCAACATTTTGCTCCAGTCACCATACTTTAACAACAACTAAAGGTTTGGATTAGCCTTAAGTTCTTTGCACTCTTTATGGAGAACTTTTTAAGAATGCTATCTGTTGTTTCATTATGAATTTGAACCTGCCACTTATAAATACAGTATAAATTATAATTTAAGAATACAAGCTTTTAGGGAAAGTCGTGGTGTAGTGGTTAGAGAGTATGATTCCTAACCCTAGGTTTGTGGGTTCAAGTCTCAGGCCTGCAAAACCGCGACAGTCCTTGAGCAAGGCATCGAATCCCCAACTGCTCCCCTGGCACTGCAGCATAACTGGCTGCCCACTGGTGTGTGTGTGTGTGTACTCTGCTCTGTGTGTGTGCACTTTGGATGGGTTAAATGCAGAGCATGAATTCTGAGTATGGGTCACCATACTTGGCTGAATGTCACATAACTTGTCACGTCATTTTTAAAGCGAACCTTTGAAAGTGTATTTACAGTACATACATTTATGACATTTATGAAATACAACAATTATGACATTTTACAAAACATGTTAAGATTGCATTCATTCTTTTGATGGCTCTCACTATAATCGTATACAGTAAGGTCCAAATGCTGAAACTTTGTAAATCTGGTTGCAAAATCTGGTATTTAAAATCCAATTTGCAAAAGAAAATAAAGTTCTGTTCTTTTAAACTTTTTATTAATCAAAGAGTCACAGTTTACGTACACAGAAATATTAAGCAGCTAAACATTGATAATAATTATAATAATAAATGTTCCTTGTGCACCAAATCAGCAGATTGTAGTTGGAGTAATGGCTGGCTGCTGAATAGCTTTGCCATCAAAGGAATATATTACATTTTAAAATATATTAATATAGAAAACAGATGCAATGTTTGGTTTTGTTCATTTCTGTTCAAATGTCGCTTTCTTCAAAGCAAAAGTGTAAATGGTAAATGTAAATTTAAACTAGAAAAAGAAATCCAGTGCTCTGAGACTTTTGGACCCACTGTACTGCAAATTACTCCTTTATTGGGAGCAGCAAAACATTTACTTGATATGATATCATTACTGTACCCTCTATCCCCTCTTCATGCTTATTTTTTTTTAATCTCCCTGTTTTTAAGGTCTTCGCTTTGGCAGGGTTGCATATATCAGTACCCAAATCCATGAACAACAAAGTACAATGAAAGATGCAGCAGATGTGGTTGGCTGTTTGTGAGATGTACTGTATAATATATATAGGTCTTTTGATATGAAAATGCTAATATTTGGTAACGACGCTCACCAACAATGCTCGGACCACACGATTCAATTTCAGCTGCTATTGAAGGGTCTCGTTTGAACTACAAAGCGTTTCTCTTTGTGACAGTTGTGTTTTCACGTCCCTTCCTGTGAGTCATTGATCAGGAGGAATAATTCCCCGCGGACCGGTGTAACTCATTAACAGTCCACCCTCAATCTCTCTCCCATCAGGAAAGCCGAGATAGAGCAGAAGAGGAAGCAGGAGGAAGAGGAGAGAAAGAAAAGAGAAGAGGAAGAGCGAGTCACGCAGGTGTGTATGTGTATATGTGCTCCCTCTGTGTATTGATTCCTCTCCTCCGCTGACTCCTTCGGAAAACCAAATGCCCACTCCGTCTCACGCTGGCGTGTTCAGAGCTGGCCAGGACTGTCTGTTCTGCAGGTATAATCATGACTGTATTGAGCTGCCACAGCGGCCTGTGGGTTTATTCATCAGCCCCTGCCTACCTCCTGGGGCTGGATTATGATGCGTCTGTGGAGTGAAAGTCCTATGTCCCCTCTCTCTCAATGGTGATGCTGTGTTTGGGGGCTTGGCTGACTTCCCCTGCGCTGCTTCCTCTAAATAAATCGTCCTGCAGAGACACTTTGTGCCCATGCTGCCCAAAAACTGTTGCACACTCTTCATAGGCTTTTGTGCTGCTTTCTATTCTATTCTATTCTATTCCAGGGCTGTTTGATTTATTTTCAATCTACCCCATTTTCATATTCTATATTAACTGTTCTATTGAATTGTGTTATGAAAACGCTCTATTTTATTCTGATTCTATTTTCTGTTCTGAGAAATCTTCCCTGTTCTATTTACCTTCTGTTTCATTTTTAAATGCTTTATTATTAATTAAAACACTCTATTCTGTTCTATTCTATTCTATTCTATTCTAGAAATTACCTGTTACGGTGACATTTTATGTTACATTTCTCTATTTAATTCTGGTTTTAAGCGTTACTAATACCTTTTTCATAATTAACATATTTAACAATTATTAATTTTGTTAATAATAACAGTAATGCATTCTTAACTCAAATGAATGAACAATTATATTTTACCAACTGTGATTAATAAAAAAATATTGCTGTGAAAAATGTCTAAATAGTTCATGTTTGATAAAGCATGAACTGATTTTCTAAAGTGAGCCATATGAAGTCTGCTTCTATTAAATTATTTTATTCTGTTCTATATTGTGCCATTTTTGTTGTTCCAAGTATTTCTCTCTTTCTCTCTCTCTCTCCGTCTGTGTGTGTGTGTGCATGTATGTGATCAATGTTGATTCTATTACCTTTGCTTGAAAACATGATTGTTTCTGTTAACTTCAAAAATTTCTTGGAGTCCTTGAATAAAATGAAGACCTTTGCAGAAGAAAACATTTGCAATCCACTCCAAGACTGCTGTCACACGGTTTATAAAATCGTTATCACTGTTATTTTCAGACATAATACATCACTCGGTTTTCCACCAAGTCTCTCCTGCTTTTAGCAGTTTGATTCATAGCTCAGATTTATCATTTTTACCAGTGTTTGCTGTAACCCTCCCTCTCTATAGAAGTCTTTGCATATATGGGTATTCAGCCTCAGAATAGCACCTGCAACATCCTTCTTTCTGTCTAAGGTTTTCTCTGTGACAATGTTTCATTTAAGTTTTTCTCTTCAAACACTCCTTTGCTCTGTTTTGGCCTGTTTTTGGACCACGCTGCTGGGCTCTGTCCCAGACTCTCCTCACACATCTAAAACCATGCTGTTAATTTCATTTGTTTTTATTCTTTTTCCTTATTTCATTTACCACAGTCTAGACATAGAATCCCAAGCCGTCTAGCTGCGGTACAGCCTCGATTATACACCTAATCAGACTTTAGCACACAGCAGGAGCCCAATGGCTTTATATCCTTACAGTGGGCAGTGTTACAGATGGGGTTACAGTTCGTCTGGGGCAGGCCTGCCCCTCTAATCTCTCTTCCCTCAGCTGTAGGGAATTCTGTAGCCTGCCTTAAACCGCATCATAGTGATTGTGCAGAGAAATGTTACAACCAAGAAGCTGCCGCAACATTCCTAAAAGTCAGCAAAATCAGGTGTTTGCAGGTATACTGAACTTTCAAAATATTCTTCATCTAGCACTCGTGAGCACATCAACGTTTTTGTCCAGTCAAATGCTCTCCAGATTGAAAACGTCTTGCCCCTGCCTCTAGCAAGTAGCACATTATATTTCCAGGCTGTGATGTGTAAACAAAAAACTCCTGGCTATTTTAAGAAAAGGGACAAGTCCTTCCCTGACTTCCTGTTTCAACAAGAATCATCAATACCTTTCCCGCCTTTATTTGCACTGTTATTGAACTGAATTGAACACTGAACTCACTTGAGATGAATAACGTCCCTACTGTCTTCATTTGAACTGCTTATCACTGAATTGAGCTTGTTTCATAATGAATACATTTGAATCAACACTGAACTGACTGGAGCTGAAAAAATTATACAGTTGCCTTGCTACAGCTGCTTAATAGCAGAATTTTGGATTTGCCTCATTTTTGAAGTCTGCATTTTTGATTATGTTACTTGTTTTTTATAAAGAAACTGCGCCCATCAAACCATTAAATGCTGTCCAGAATGGTTAGTTCTGGTTTGGTGCTGGTCTAGGAGGTTTTGATAAAGGACACCAGAAAAAGTATCCAAAAGTTTTTTTTTTATAATTTATTTTTCAAGGGATAGTATCTAACTCATTGGGTTTCTTCTTGACCCAACACAGTTCAATGCTGTGAACTCAAATATGTGGTCATCGGCACCCATTTGTATGCATGTGTCTCTGTGTGTTACCATCCAGTTGGAACTGAAAGAAGGCACAGGTGTGGCAAAGATTATGTGTGAGATGGTGTGTGTGTGTGTTATTGATTTGTAGGAATGTATGTTTGTTCCAGGCTGAACTTGAGATACAGCTGGCATTGGAGCGAGAAGAAGAGACTCAGAGACAGACCATAATGGAGCAGGAGAGGAGGGACAGAGAGCTGGCCATGAGGATCGCTCAGAGCGAGGCAGAACTCATCCAGGATGATGCTCAAATGGACCCCAGCTTGCGCAGGTACACACACACACACAATAATAAAATAATCAAGTCAACATATCAAACGGCGTCACCAGGTGAAATCATACAAAGGAAGACTCCATGCCGGGTTGTTCCCTGGCTACCCATTCATAAAACGCACATAAATCGCAGATATTTCTAAATGGAGATTTCCATCTGAAAAGAGCCTGTGTGGTCTTGAGTGGCGACAGAACAACAAACAAAGAACAAGGTTCTGCCAGACAGCGTTACATAAATGCCATGAATAATTTTTACTGCGGCCAACCCATGTGTCTACAAAAGCAGGTAAACAGAAACACGAGATGCCTGCGGTGCAGCACTGAGAGTCATATTTCATTTAGTTAATGGAAGTGGACAAAGAAGTGTTGCCTGTTCCTACTTTGTGTATAATAAAATAAAAGGCAGTTCTGCTGTTATTGCATGTGTAAACTGGGTGCTAAAGAAGACCGTGTTGTCATCCAAACCTCTTTTGTGCTTCCTCTCCCCTCCAGTTATGTTACCACAGGTGTTTGATTTTTAACAGAGATGTAAAACCTAGAACAGGCCTCTTTTTTTCCCTCGAGTTTCCACTTAATTTAATCTAATCACACTCACCCACAATCACGTCCTGTCCCCTTAATCTCACCACAACCTAGATAGAGGATTACTCATAGAAAGTCACTGTAAACAATGGGCTAATTCTTAGTTTTGATATTAACCTAAATACTTCCTAAACTACATGAATCAATTCTTTTATTGGAGTTTGTGAATTGAATGGATTATATTTGTAGATTTGTATTTTCCAACAGTAATGGAGCATGAACCAATTAAATCCATTACACAGAACTTTTTTCCTTTCTTATTATTGTTCATATTTGAACAACCCCCCAATACTAAACATTAATATTTACCATTTAATATTAATTCACAATAATATAAAATGTTTTTTCTTGACAAATTATAAAATAGGTACAACAATCATATTTTTTTTTACACTTAAGCACCACTCATATTTTCTTCAGAAAATTATAAAGTGTAGTTTTAGTTTAGAAAAATTACTAATTAAATGTAATTATTAAAAATAAATCATAGACATAGAAAGTGCCTTGGGGAGCTTTTAGGAGTCCTTTATAGGTGTGGATCCATTTCCGTCTAATTTCCTTTTTCTTTTATGCTAGGAGCTCAACAAGCCTATTTCCATTTACTTATGTTCCCTCAAAATATATGTTGAATTTATGTATGTCTCAAGCTCTCAGTATGAAAATTTTCAGTGCTAGAAAAAGTGGTTATTGAAAAAGAAACTTGCCTTTACGTTTTAGTACATACTGAGAAAGGTTGCTTTAAAGGGAAAGAGAATTTTGATGCAGTGCGTTTATGATTCTCATTCTTATGCTGTCATCTGGAGTCATGTTTCATTTAGCTTATAGCAGAGGGAAATCTGTCACAATACAATATCAGCCTGTTTTTTCTTCTCTACACATCACTTAGAAAATGCCCCACATGGCAGTTTACTAGTGCCATCTGATTTCTAGTTGTGTCCTCTTTTGGAAAGTCAAACAAAGTAGTTTCGCTTTCACAATGAAACTCACAGCATCTCCACATTCCGTAACGCCTCCATTATGCAAATCTTCCCACATAGTGACATAGACATGTGGCGGCGTGTTTAAACGAAGGCATTTAAGGAAGGCGTGGACAAGTCTCAACTCATAAAAAATATCTCTTTGGGTTTGAGACTTTAGTCATTGCAACTTTAGGGATCTTATCTATTCACAAACAGCTTGTAAGACTCCAAAGAGAAAGGAAAACTGGAAATTGCATCATATGACGCCTTTAAGCAATGCTTAAAATGTATGAATTCATTGCTTTGCATAAAATATCAAATCAAATGACATCTGCAAGCTAATTATGGTAAAATGCAGTCTCAGACACTTTTGTTTACTTATCAGTCTTGAAAATGGTTTCACGTCTTAATATTTTTGTAGAAACAGCATTTATAAGAAATTAGTCTTTTGTAACAATTTCTTTACTGGCATGTAATAACAATATAATATACAGTAATTTTAATATTGAACACAATCTTTTTTTTTTTTACTTATATTTCTAAATCTTCTGCTTGGAAAATGTACATGTGTTATCTTTACAATAAATGCCACTTGGTTTTATATTTTGTTATAGCCCTATATAATGCAGTGACACTGATACATTTTCAATATGTAGATATTTTTGGTGGCTTCTATATATTTCAAAAGTTCAAAAGGTATTTCACCCTTAACTAGTTTTAATGTAGTTCAGTGTTTTTTGATATTAGCTTGAAATGTAGTAATCACTTTCTTAAATGCTTGCTCGACTGTAGTTTAACTGCTTTGAATTATGAGTAGCTTCCCCAGCACTAGTGTTGACATTTCATTTCTGTTCCTCTGTGTGTTTGTGTTAGCACTCGGCTTACACCTGTATGAGTGGGTTAATCAGCAGGGTTGGCGGTTCAGTGACTTCTCTCGCAGGGTCTCCGTTAAGCAGCTTTGCTCTTCACAGCCGTCAGAGTCGACAGAGTGTCCCTACATCCATTGTCACCATGTTAACCCACGCAAGAGCTCCTCCCAGACACACACTCACCACTCACACTGACAACCCTTCCTTCTCTTCTGGGACTCCTGTCACTGCTTTTATATGAGGAAGTTTGCTTTAAGGCTGTATGGTGACATCATCACTTTATGATTTTAAATCTTGGCCTCAGGTACTGGAATAATTGTCTTCTTTGGAAATGATTCAGCTCAGGAGATTGCAGGTCTTTCTTTAGTAGGATGGGAATTATGGGCTTATTGACGTCACAAATCAAACCACAATCTCTCATGAGGTTATAATATGATGTTGATAAAAAGGACATTATTTTGTGTATTTTGTTTAATGAACTGACTTTATGTGGTTTAAGGTTAAAATAAAACATTGTTTTCCATATACTGTACATTATTGTTTCTCCTCTATGCCTCGCCTTTTTGAAACGTGTCTTTTTTTTTTTTTTTTTTACAAGGCTCATTGTTCTGAAAAGTGAGGCGTGCTCTGATTGGCCAGCTATCCAGTGCATTGTGATTGGCTGAATGCCTCAAGCATGTGATGGAAATGTTACGCCCCTTGCTGTACTGTCATGCTGTCTCCCTGTCAGAACACCGGCGTGACAAGACAAAAAAAAAAAAAAAAACATTGGTTTGAACTGTTCTGGACAGTGTCGTAGATACAACTGATTTCTAGTGGTGTCCTCTTTTGGAAGGCCAAACAAAGTACTTTTCCTTTCACAACGAAACAACGGCAACAGCGAGAATCAAAGTTATGCCTTCCTTTGCGTCAACATTTGGGCGGCTTTATGCAAATCTTCCCACATAGCGACATTGACGTTGGGGTGTTTAAATGAGTCGTTTTAGAAGGGCATGGACGAGTCTAAACTTTTATTAAGAGGATCTCTTTGGGTTTGAGACTTTATTCTTTGCAACTTTAGGGATCTTATGTATTTGTGAACAGACTGTAACACTCCAAAAAGTAAGGAAAACTTGAAATCACGTCATATGACCCCTTTAAAGCAAATGTAGTTTTTTTTTCCATTAAAATGGTTGAATATTTCTCTACTCATGCACAGGCCTGTTTGAACCAGTTCAGTGAAGCTTCACATCTAAAATCAATATAAACACATTATATTATATATATTCAATTGCTACTTTCAATTGCCTATTCTTAAAACGGCTAAATTTATATCCAATTGGTCAATTTAAATTATGAACCCTATAATTCTGTGCACACTTTAATAAAAGACTAATTAGACTGTGGCAGTGGTAACAGCAGATGTTTTTTTTTTTTTTTTTCATTTATTCTGCCAGCCAAGTTCACCTGAAACTACATAAAAAAATCCACAAGCTAACAGTTGTGATCACATAGTACCCAAGCCCTGAATTTGATGTATTTAGGAGTGCCAGTAGGATTAGAATCAGGGTGGTGATGTTTTTGGGACTCCAAGGACTCCCACAGTCTTTGGGGATCTTTAGTAAAGAAGACAATCCCTTCTCTGATTGGCTTAGCGTGGGAGTCTGGATTGCAAAAACCCAAGCAGAGCGTGGCCTCACCCTCGATCAACATTAAAAATCGTTAACCGCCATTAACCACCAAGGCTGCATCTAATTTGCTCAGTGAGGTGTTAATTTGGCATGATCTGTGCTATTTCCAGGTCACTACAAGTTTCAGAGAGAATGTATCTCCACATAAGCAAAAGGCCATTTAATCATCTGACTGTGCGGTGGCTTAGGGAACGATAAGCAGCTGGTAACAGGAGCTTAGGAGAGAAATCAGAACCTTTGCTTATGGAAAAATATGAAGCTAAGAAAAACTCCAATATGTTCCTCCTCTGTGCAATTTCAGGGGTGTGCAGGCGCAGGCCAACAAGGTGACAGCCGGGGTAAAGAAGTACGACCTGAGCAAGTGGAAGTACGCTGAGCTGCGAGACGCCATCAACACCTCCTGTGGTAAGAGCAATCAGTCCACTCAATTTGCTCACCTGAAGCTGTTCATGTCATTTTAGAGAGTGGAGACTGACGTGTAATATTGTTGAAGATGGAGAGACTAGTATGTAATATTGTTGAAGATGGAAAACACGCATGATGGAGATGAAGATGGCATAGCAATTTTTTTGTAGCTTGTTCTCAATCCATAATTCATTGATTTTGAAAGTTAATACATTATATATTTTGTCTTTTTATTTGCAGATTTGTTTATTTGTCTTTTATAATAGTTGAACCATAAATCACAGAGACTTTACTCCCTTTTGTGCTTCACAGACTTTCTGGTCTCTCATGTTGGTTTAATTTTCAGTTGTCTTAAAAATTGTTATAATTACCTCACCCTTTTGTCATTTTCTGTCTTCTGTGAAACAAAATCAGATGCTTGGCAGAATTTTCTGGCTGCTCCTTTCCACAGATTTAAAAAATAAATCAAATACAGTGATTATAAGGAGTAAAAAGCACCATAAATGTTCTTGAGTGAGGGTGAGGTAATTATAACAAAATCCTGTTTTGTATTCTATTCAAGAAATAAAGTCATACAGATTTAGGTTTCGCATATTGTAACCATTTAAGGAACATCTTAATTTTATTGAACATAGACAAACTTTGTAACAGTTGTTCCATGCTTATTTGGCATGAATCGGACCACTTAAAATCAAAGGTGATGTTTAACTCTGCTTTTTATGAGTGACAATGCAGTAGTGAACATGTAATCTCTTACCCTTATAGATATAGAGTTGCTGGCAGCGTGCCGAGAAGAATTTCATCGTCGTCTGAAGGTGTACCATGCCTGGAAATCAAAGAACAAGAAGCAAAATACAGACACAGAGATGAGGGCTCCTAAATCAGTCACTGACTATGGTAAGATATGACCCGTTTCCTCAAGAGAACCGCCTGCACGGTGGCGGAACAACAGGATACAAATTGCTCTTTGCAGTCGTGTGTAGCCGATGATTTCATTTGTAATGGCCAAAGGTGATTCAGCATAATATTTATTCTAGAAAGATACTTTTCTAAAAAAAAAAAAAAGATTCTTATGCAAATGTGTGTTGCAACAGTTTCTCAAGGTTGAATCTGCACGTTTTGTCTGTTGTTCTTTTCAAGAACCTTGCAGCACATTTTGTGATTAGCGTTAGCCTTGTCATGCACATAAAGCAGTCAGCTAAAAGCACATCTAAAGGCATTCGCTGCTGTTTCAAGGAAATCAAGCCTCCTACTTTTCCTGCTTGAAAGGCACATCAGTGTTTGGTTGCTGGAAGGCTTTAGTGCTTGTAAGTGTTTGCTCGTGCAGAACAAACAGGAGATTTAGAGTTCTGTGACCTGCAGGTTCTTTTCAAACCCTCCGGCTCTCTTGTGGTGAAATCCTCAGATGTGTCTTACCTTCAAACAGTGGAGTGTTTGTATCAGGTGCATAGGGCTTATGAGAGATGAAATCAGGCTCCTGGCTTTGCAAAGTCAATACTGAAGCGCTGAGAACTTCTCGGACAACTTTCTTGACATTATCCCGACCTCCTAAGCTTTTTGATCTTTAGGGATGACGGTTTTAAAATGTATGGGGTGGGAGTGATAATAGGAAAATATCAACTTTGGCACTGACACAGAACAAAATCTTACAGGACAGAAAACCATCTTTACCTGCTGGTTATGTAAGTGGGAACAAATGTGAGAGTCATGGGTGGGACAAAAAATAAATATTCCTGGAGTGGGCGGGAGAGAGAGAATATTGCAGGACAAAAAAGTCCATCCAATGCAGAACTCATTCAATGCAGAACTCTTGGTGGACCACCAAAAACAAAACTAAAAACTAAAACGTGTACTCAGAGCAACTTAGTAATCGCATTGTAACCCCTTCAAGCACCCTAGAGTTTCAAACAGACAAAATACCTTTTTTTTTTTGAAAGTTTTGTTGCTGTTGTAATTTTCTCTTATATTTCTTCAGCCCAACAGAACCCCGCTCCACCCGTCCCAGCCCGGCAGCAAGAGACCGCGATGAACCGACAGCAGCGTTACTTCCGCATTCCCTTCATACGACCCGCGGACCAGTACAAAGACCCCCAGAACAAGAAAAAAGGCTGGTGGTACGCTCACTTTGATGGGCCCTGGATCGCCAGACAGATGGAGCTTCACCCAGACAAGCAGCCCATCCTCTTGGTAGCAGGTGCCCAAGGCCTTCTTCAGGGCTACCTAAAGTTTTGATAAGATAAAACAATAATTTTCCTCTACTGTGAACAATGAATCCTTCAGAATAGAAATAGGATTTGAAGGATAAAACAGCTGAAGCGATTACTGGAAAATACTCTTATCTGCGGATGTGAGATGTGCACCAAGGCATAGCATGATGTCTTTTATCTTTTTCTGTACCCAGGTAAGGACGACATGGAGATGTGTGAGCTGAGTCTGGAGGAGACGGGGCTCACGCGAAAACGTGGAGCGGAGATCCTCCCGCGGCAGTTTGAGGAGATCTGGGAGCGCTGTGGCGGAATCCAGTATCTGAGGAACGCCATTGAAAGCAAGCAGGCCCGACCCACCTACGCCACCGCCATGCTCCAGAACCTTCTCAAGTGAACACCGACCGTCTCTCCTGTTGGTTTACATGATCTATGCACGTGTAGATGTAGACGGGAAAGTGGTCTAGCTAAAACAAAAGGCTGTGCAACTCTAGTGGACGCAAACCCTGTCTAATTTACTTTTTGTTTGTAGTTTGTTCTTCATTTTGCTGTGAACTTAGAAATCAGTCTTCACACAAATCTGAGCCTTGCTTGAACCTGTTACTCAGAGACGCCTTAAGATTTTCAGACCTAGTTCATAATGCAAAGGGATGTTATTGAAATATCACACCCATGTAAACCTGCTCATAAATCTGAAATACACTAGGTGTTATTGTTATAAAAGGACATTACAGTGTGTAGCGATAGCCAGTTCTGTTAAACTACACGACAAAGCCTTTGTACACTTTCAGTCGCATTATTGGTAATGTGATCTGTCTCATTTGTTGCATGTTAAATTATGATAACGAGGCATTCCCCTAATAATTGCTTTTGAGCATCCTGACCAACCCATGCAACATTGGCTCAACCAATGGCGTGGGTTTAGGGGCGGGACTATCCATTCATTTGACAAATGGCAACTGGAGGCACTTACTCCAGCTTTTAAAATAAAATTCTCTCTCAAGACTTAAATGGTCATTACGTTAAATAACAATTGAAAGTATCTTTAATCTAATCAGATGGTGGTGGTAAAGGTTAATGAGGAACATGAACTGGAATATCATTAGGTTGTAATATTTTCTCGCACTGTGTACATGTGGTAATAATGGCAGTGTTGTTTCCAAAAACTACACCACCTGAAATTGCCTTTACATATATTTGATATAGAATTTTATAAAAGCAGCTTCAGTTCATAAAAAGGGGATAGCCACTTTTTTGTACTTAAATCATGGTGATATGCTAAAAGGCATACTCATTTCTGTTCAGTGAAGTAATAATGGCACCTTTGTTAATGATTTGCTGTGAATTTTGTGGTAGATTTCTCTCATTTGAAAACATTTATGTACCAACTCAAGGAGAAATGTATTTAAATGAGCTTGTACTCTGACATGTGTCTCGTTATGGCCCTTTCCTATCTCATTTGGTAACAACTGCCTGAAGAATGGAAGCAATGGAAACAGCAGTGAGATCCTAAACATTCTGGAAACTTGAGACCGACCAAATTGCTGCATTTGATCAATTTGCTGTCATTATCCAGACTTTGTTTATTCATAAGCTAATGTTTTTTCTCCATTGAGCCCTTTCCAGATGAAAAGATGTCATCTCAAACAGTCAGTTTATCCATATTATAACTGTTAATTATTTGTTCCTTGACTGTCATTTATCTTTGATGTTTCTGGGTTAAATATACTCCGATTTTCTTATTTTTGACTGGCCACTGTTACTCTCATCACTTTGTTAGACCAAAATAAACATTCCATTTCTTATGTTTCAATCTTTGCCTTTATAGTCATAAAGACACCCTGACTATTAACCTTTAAAGTCATCACGATCGATTCTTCAGTGCACATGAACATCTAAATAGACACGACATGAAATATTTACTTTATTTCCAACTGAAAGATGCCTTCAGAACTACCTTTTCTGTTTAATGTAAAAAAAGACACCATGACCACAGTTCTGTATTTTTGTGATACCCTTGAGAGTTACAGAAATAGTTTACATGCATTTCTCTGTTTGGGACCCCAAGGATAGACTAGAAGAGATGACTTGAATCTATTTTCTGTTTAAGATACAACCCAATGTATCAATTTGTAAACAAATACCTCATTGTGAGGGAGGAAACTATCCTTTGACAAGGGTTCAAAGCATCCAACACATTGCATGTCTCATATGCAGTTTACAATTTTTTGCAGATACAATTAAGTCCCCGTTCCTGGAGGTATTCCTTCAGTTGGCCAAGAGGATGGCTGATCCTTGAGCAAGGCGGTTGTATCATACACTCGCCAAATGTCAACAAGAAACCAGCAAAGCTGAGTTGCACGAATAGTGCTTAAGAGCTTTGGTGCCATGCTTAGCTTAAATAGTGTCATAGAATAGTCACTTCAAAGCTGTCACTATCAGGACTCCTCAAAAAACAGCAAGAAGACCTGCTGGACCTCCGACACGTCTGTAATATACAGCATGAGAAAAATAACAACCTGGTCATTCAAGAAAATTAAACACAATATGCACCAAATCATCAGCAGTTGGGTAATGAATAATTAATTACCATACAACAACACACCCTCCTGTGACTAAACATCGAAAGAATCATTCGTTCACAAATTGGACATTACAAAATGGACTATTACAGGTAATAATGATATAAATGTTCAATTTCTTGCACAGACTGACCTTAATATAGGGTCAGGAGCCACAAGTATTCAATGTGTGTTGCCTGATACGCTTTTTTTGTTTGTTCCTTTCACTCTCAAACTGACGGCAGCAGCCATCGAATTGCATTTTAAGAATGAACTTGGACTGGTTTCAGCTTAAAATGTCTTACTGAAGAAAAAACACCTATATTTTGGAGAGCCTGAGGGTGAGTAAATTAAGATAATTTTTGGGTGGGTGAAATCTCTTCTAAGGAAAACTAAGCAACTAACTCACATTGCTAATAATGTAGCACACGTACGTTTGCAAGCTGTCTGCAAAGCATCTGCTGTGCCTCTGATGGACGTCTATACATGCATTCTAAATCATAAACGTCTTAAAGACATTGTGAAGACATATGTTTGCATTTCTCTGGTTTCATTTACATTCTGAAGAATTAACAGCATCAGATCATATTTGATTGGGCTGCCAAGTGTCAAGATACTTGTACAGAAAACGAATGGGAAGGTCTAATTAAAACACTAAATAACGATTTATAACGCTTTGTGAAAGTCATTGAGTAGCCAAGTAATAACTTAAGTGCTCTGTTGATTCATTAAACGCTCTGACAGATTCAGTTTATTAAGAACAGAATAGGCTCATAAGAGTCAGTAGATACTGTAGGTGATGTAGTAGATAGCCTACTAACGTTACACACGCTGTGTTTGTTGCTAGGAGCCCACGGCGACAATAAGAAGTGCTTTCTTGCCATTATTTTGTGGCAGCCTATACGTTATAATTGATTTAGATTCGAGTTCTTCAGAAAAGCACCAATGAGCATGGTAACTCGTCTTATTGCAATATATATATATATATATATATATATATATATATATATATATATATATATATATATATATATATATAGTAACCATATTGGTTTGCTACACTAACCATAGTTGAACCATGGTATTTGTAGTAAGACTGTGGTTATACAAATGGTTATCAATACGTCCAATAAACATGGTTAATTGACCAATTCGTAACGGTACTAATGTCAGAATCCTCTATGAAATTCATTATTCGGACACACAATACTTAGGTCACTATTGAGTGAGTGCATTGATTGTGAAACACAGCCATTGCCTTAATTTTTTTAGTTGTCGATCTCATTATTCTTTTGTTTACACATTCTTCATAGTTTGCTAATTTACTAGTTCCACTGGAGGACCAAAATAAAAGAAGATTACTTTCAGGAATAATCAGTGTATTATATTAAGTTACACTTTAGCGAATAAACATCTTCAGTCAACTCTTAACCTTCTTGCCAATAAACAAAGCCAAGTATTTAAGCCTACTAGACCAAATAATGCTGCTTCCGAATTTGCATTACATGCCAAGATATTTGTATAATAATTAACTATTTTTAAATACACAATTACTTATCTGCTTTCTGAGATTGTGAAAGAAAAGTGTCATTTTCAGATTTTAGATGGAACTGAGCAGTGGCAGGAAGGACACAACATTCCCAAAACATCTAGTTTAATAACATTATTTCCTATTCTACATGATGGTTGACGTTTTGATGGCAAAGATTTATCATCTTGACATGCTAAGTCATGCTGTCGTGATTATTTATGGTCACTGTTAACGTCAAATGAGTTGTTTTCACACCAGCTTACCTCGTTATGTGGAATACACTGATGGAAGTCAACCATTTCTGACATGAACTTTTCTGATCTTCTGGTGCAGAGCTGTCTGGGGATCTGGAAAAGGAATAACAGACCACCATCAATATTGAACAGTTTTCAGTGGAGACAAGGTCTTGCCAAGCAAAGAAGCAAGGTACATTTTTGGCACTCTATGACAATGCAGACTGTCAATATTCTGAAGAACAAAACATCTGTTGTGGGGAAAAAAATGACTGATTATTATTCATAATATCATTAATTTAGACAACTACAGATGCACATTTAGACTAAATGAGATGCAAAAACCATGCATACTGTCAATTGTTTCTAGTATCCTCCTTGAAAAATAAATTCTTAATGTTGCTTCTTTGAAGGTTTCAGAATGGCAAACTATGTTGTGCCATACATTTTTAATAAAAAGGAATATATGCACATATGTTTCAAAAGTTTGGGTTCAGTAAGATTAATTTTGAAACAAGCTATTGTTTTTCATTCAACAAGGAAATTTTAAATTGCTCAAAAGTGAGAGTAAAGACGTTTATAATGTTTTTAAAAAAGTAAATCCTGTTCTTTTGAACATTTATATTCATCATAAAATCCTAATAAGAAATGCATCATGTTATTTTTACAAACTATAACTGTTCTGTGATGACAAGAAATGTTTCTTGAGCACCAAATCAGTATATAAGAAGGATTTCTGCAGGATCATGAAGACACTGAAGACTAGCTGGAAATGTACAGTTTTAAAAATAAAATAAAAATGATAATAAATATTAATATTTCACATGTTGCTATTCTTATTCTATTTCAGATCAAGTAAAAGCAGCCTTGGTGAGCATTATAAACTTTTTCAAAAACATTTAGAAAAATCTTAACGACCCCAAATGTTTAAACTATGTTATTATTTAAATGATGGTAGCATATTGTAGAATATTGTACGCTGTCAGGCTACTAGATTTTGTGCACACTGCACACATATTCAGATCCTTAAATATTCACTGAAGGCCATTCAAAATGAGCTGTGTAGTCTGACAAAATAACAATTCTGTTGAGTGGAATAAGAATGTTAACAGGTTGCTTTTTCTAGGCATCATATTCATAACAAGAAAAGTTAGTCCATCCTCTCCACAAAATCTAAAGGATGCAGATAGGATTTCATGAGCAATGGGATGATTATAGATGTTAGTAGCGATTATGAGTTTGATTTAAATAGATCATGACAAATACCATCTTGGCAGTACACTTTACCTCAATACTAAGCCGTAAACTTTCAAGTGATCGAAAAGTGCCTTGGCCTGAGTGTTGTGAGGAGGCTGAGTCAGAGCTCATGGGACAGAGCATGCTTGACACATGTGTTAAGACCCCATCGTCATTCTCAAAAACTGGATTTACTCTCATAGTATTACCAAATGGGAATGCAGGTTGTGAACGCCTACAATACAAAGGAGATCAGGTCTTTACACCAGCATGAGTCACATTAAAACAGGTCACCACTGCAAATCCAGATCTGGGAAGAAAGATCAAATGTCTAAAGAAAAAGAAAAGGGGATAAAGTAAACCCTGCTTACACAAGTCTTATGGTCTTTCTGGTCCGTATGCATTTCTTGTTAATGAAAATCAAGATGCTTATCACAGCACAAACCACTGAGAGGCTTCCCACCAGGCAGGCTACGAAAAGGAGAGGGTCAATTGGCACAGACACCAGTTCATTGCAGCGTTCTCCATGGTAGTGCCAGAATTTACCTAAAGGACATCTAAAAGTGGTTGGGATAAAACATGTTTTTGATCATTTTCTCAGTCATCTAACATGGGCTCAGGGTTATATATTAAATAAATATATATAATATATATATATATATATATATATATATATATATATATATATATATATATATATATATATATATATATATATATAAATATATAAATTATATTATCAAAAAATATAATTTAATAAAATAAAATAAAATAAATAACAACATAAAATATAAATATATATATATTTTCTGACCTAGAATTCAGTTAGGTTTGGTTACTTTTCATACTTAAATCAATAAATTAAATCAAAATCAAAAAATTCTTTCATTTTAAAAAAATGTCACTCAGACATTAAACAATGCAACACCAATTACACATTTAAATTAGCCGTTTAAAAAAAAAAAATGTATTGATATTTATTAACTTTTTCTACATGGTGGGGAAATTGCCAACCTCTTCTTCGTATGAACATTGACCTTGGAATTACTTATCTGCATTATATATATATATATATATATATATATATATATATATATATATATATATATATATACACACACACACACACACACATATATATATATATATATATATTAATAATTACTTATTTTGTTTAACTTTTTACACACTCGTCGTTAGACCTTGCGCTAACTATTACTAAAGTACCTGTAAAAAGTGATATTGCAGGTTTCTCATGTTAGTGTACCTGCAGGCCGCTCCGTGTCCTGGTATGATCTCACACAGTCCTCCGTTCAGGCAGTGTTCAGGCTGTAGGTCACAGATGCTGGTGCAAGGTTTGCCGTCCACCGTGCTGTAGCCCGGGTCACACAGACACTCGGGCTCCGAGGTTAACGTGTTCACCACGCAGCGGGAGAACTCATTACACCCCATAAACTTACATGGATCTGCGTGGTCAGCTGCATTAGACAATAAGGAGTAATTGGCATTGAATACTTGTGGCCAGACACACACAGATGCTTAAAGACTTAATACAGGTGTGGTTATCCCTTTACGTTAATGTGGATGCTTTAGTTTACTGTTCTGCCCCATTCACATGACAGCATGTTTAATGTATTAAACATTAAACATTCCAGCCGCTGGTAGGTCTTTCTACTTCTGGATGCCTTAATGCTATTTCGAAAATCTCATTACAAACGTGAGATTTTAACTTAACAAGGAATCAGTCTTGTTGCTAATAATTAACATGTGGTTTGATGAAATCGCCAATTCACAATGAAACTGAAAGACTCTTTGTCGTTTTTCCACTGCAAATTGAAGTCAGTGTGAACAGAGCTTTCTTAACCCTCATAACGCTTTCAGGTCTGACCTGGAAGAGATACATTCAATTTGATTTATTATATAGTTATATGAGTGTTATATTAGTTATATTGCTTCTGAGATTTTGTGTTTTGTTGATAAGCATTGACGAACCTTGCTAGCATGAACAACTGATAACTTTTTCATCTGAAATGCAATGTATTTTATTATTTATTTTGTTTGGAAACTTTTCCGATCAATATTTATGTTGTCTAGATGTTGATTTGTTAGAAATGAATTTGCAGGTTTCATACATTTGGACTGTTTTTGAGGAGTCATGAGTAATAAAGTCAAAGGAATATAATTAATTTCCATCAGTCCTATGGTGGTTAATGCTGCTGATACTCATACTATACTGGGGTTCATATACATTTCATACAATCATGTATTCAAATAAGATTTCACATCATACAGTATATTTTGCATCATAATATTTTGCATCATAATATTTGTTGTTGTTGTGGTTTGTGTGTTATTTTAAATATTTATGAGAGGTTGTTGATCAGATGAAAAATATTAAATTATGACTGTTTTCTAAAACGATTCGTTGCACCTGCAATGTGAAAATCGTATACAGATTTTGAAGGCATTATAATGGTTAAAGGGATGTTTCTTTTAAATATGAAAATTCTGTCATCATTTACACACAGTTTTTTTTTTTTTTTTTTGTGGAACACAAGAGAAGATACTTCGAAGAACATTTGGTCCCCATTGGCATCCATTGTATGGATGAGACTTTTTTTATTTATCTATTTTTTTTTTTATATCTAAAATATCTAAAGTCATTCAGGTTTCTTCTTTCAACACCGTGCTTACCTTGTTCCACATCCACTGATTGGGAGTTGATTTCCAAGTCCAGTCTCTTGGACTCAGCCTTGCAGAAGTCCTCAAGCACACACTGCACAGTCTCTGTAACATTGTCTGGAAGCGGTTTGTTTAATGTCATCTTGCTGTTTACCACCACACTGCCGTTCTTGAAGTTCAGAATCTCCAGCTCCTTAAATCCAGTCAGGTTGGACTGCAGATATGGCAGGAGCTGTGGGAAAGCAGAGATAAAGGTGAAATGAGTGAGTTGCGACTTCTCTTTTGTCGTTGCTGACTAGTGCAGACTGGTTAATTGTGCATGAATGAAATGCAGCTCAGATGTGAAACCTTTGGGATTATCAGTTCTGAAGCAATTCTTCTCCATTGCTAGAAAATAAACGATTTTGGCCAGTGTCTGTCTCTCATCCTATTACAATATGCAAAACCTTCTCACTGCTCATTTCATTCTGCATGAGGAGGGCCAGTTAGAGATAAAGACAGTTGTTCAGGAGAAATAGGGCGTAGCAGCGCAGTCATTCATCTCGGCTCAAGATTTCAAGAGCTTGATTGCATCAGTCACACATAAGATGGAAGACTTTAGGATATGATAAATTCACATAAGAGTCACAGAGATTATTTTGAAGATCTCTCAAATTAGATTTGCATATTATTTAATAATTCACTATTTTTAGCCTCACAATTTTCGTTTAATGTAATGAAAATATTGTAATCATTTAATAACGAATAGTCAGGAATTAAAATTTTAAATCTGAAAGTAAAAAAAACAAACAAACATGTTTGTTTACATTTTTAATTCAAATGAAGATTCAAAGTACATTTAATATATTAAAGGTTCCATTTATATTTAAATTTTTATTATTATATTTTAATGAATTACATTTAATTGGCATTTTAAAGTAAACATTTTAAAATGGACCATTTCAATTTAATTTAATTCTAATTAAATGTTGTGTAATTTAAAATAGTAAATATGATTAATGAACAGTGTCTGTATAATACGGGGTAACTAACACTTTTAAATATTTAATAAAAATGTATCATTTCAAATATAAGTAATATTTTAAATAATTTTAAAGAATTTATTTGGATGAATATATAGAATATCATTTATATTTTAATTATTTACATTTTCATTTTAAAACATGAAATATTCTAATCATTTAATAGTGAATGGAGAGCGCTCAAGGAGAGTGCACGTGAAGTAAGTGCCCGTCTGTGTAACAGGAGGTGATCTGCCAGTCATGATCAACCTCTCGGCTGAGTGCCAGGGCCGAGCAGGTGTTATTCTTCCAAACAGACCTCGCTGTGACTCAGAGCTCACCCTCAATCAGTGTTACTGTCTAGCTCATGCCAGTGTCATGACCTTTGATGGCCGTCACAGGACAGAAGGAATCATCTCATATATACAGTAACACTCATTTCCAAATAGGTGAATGAATTATCACAGACAGCATCATTGTAGCATATCACTATTCTCACGCACGGTGCTTACACTTGTATCTACTGGTTCATAGGATCTCTTTTAGTGCTGTTCTTTTCTATAATTTTGATTATATTTAGTACTTAACAAATGTAATAACATATTTTAATGAAAAAATGTAATCCTTTGTGTCCTCCATGGCCAGTCGAGATGGTTGCTACACAAACCAGTAGAGACAGGAGTAAATGAGAGGCTGAAATCAATACAAACCTAGTTTAAGTCTAAAATATTACAGCTTTCTCTACAAAAGCTACCGAAACGTTGAATTATAAATGGGCAGAATTTGTATGTGTACGGTGGAAAATCAATGTTCCTTTTGCAGAATTTGCAAGAACAGAAAGAGGTTATCAGATTATCCTTTAAAAGCCCATTTATGAATCAATGAACTAATTTGATGCCCATTTTCACCTAGATATTTACCAGAGCAGGTTGTGACCAGAGTTTAGATCATGTGATCATCCAAAAGGTCTCATAGCACTGGTGTTAGTCTACTGACTTGAAACTACAACACAATGCTAGTTTCGGGCAACCACTTATTATTAGAAATTGAGTCTTTGTGTCTTGGGATTCATACAAATGTCAAAATTCGATATCTTACAGAACACAACATACAGTAAGATGTTCAAAAGTTGTTCAAGAATCCCCAATGCCTTAGGAGCTGTGTGAAGTAAATTATAAAGATTAAAAAAAAAACAAAAACAAACTGCAAACAAGAACCATTAGGAAGAGCCATGTACTCTTTAACACAAATGAAAACCAGTCTGGACCAGTCTAGATTTAAAATATATATATATATATATATATATATATATATATATATATATATATATATATATATATATATATGTATCTTACAAGAGATCATTCAAAATAAGCCACAAAAGCAGCTACTGTGTCTCTGTGAATTGTTTTTATTACAAAGAATTGATTGAGCTGTTCATTTCAAAATCTTTTTGAGATTGTCATTGACGTAACACTCTAATAAACAACATTTGGAAACAGATTACATTCAAGGCCGTGTGTCTCACCGAACAACAATTCAAAATCATTAGGCAGCCTAACCAACTAAAAGCAGATTTAGAGAAACAAAACTAGACAGCAAGTCCCTGAGGTATTTTTTTGGCATGCTCTGTGTTTTTGGTCTTTTAACTCAACAAGATTGTGAAATTGGTTCCTATGTGTTTTACACAAACAAGAAAACAATATTACACACAGATATACAGTTTAAGCAATTTACATGAACACATACTCTCATAATGCCTACTGTATATGCACATTTTATTGTTAGTGTACACCGAAATCCTGAGAAATAAGGCAACATCCATACTATCAAGAAGAGAGAGAAAAAAAAAAAACGGTTGGTCAAAGCATTTAGCTTTGGTTAATGCTGGTTAGAGAGCTCATTGATCAGCAGTTAGACCAGTAAGAACAGAAGTGGGAAGATGTTAAACAAAAGTGCAGAATTTAGTGCCAAAAAGTGATTAATTATATGCTCTTTCAAATTTGGATATATATGTACCGGTATTGAGGCTAATGTCTTCTGTTCTCTCTCTGTCACTTGACTAGAAGTCTCAGGGTTTGGTGAGTCACTTGGTTCAGAGAATTGTCTCTAGTTGAAAAAAAAAAAAAAAACAGGATATTACAAAATGTTATCTGAATAAAAGCATAAGTGCAAAGTGTTGTATGACTGGACAAGAGGTGTTCTGAAAATTCCTTGGTTTTAACACACTTGTACATGTTGTATATGAGTGTAGTGGTACAGAGTGGAAGTGGAGGGTTTTTCCATGGACGAGTACCAGGTTTTTCAGAGAACAGAAAATGGAAAGAAGTGAGTGGAGTTGGAATGGAGTGATTATGCATCACTTTGAACAGGGAGGAAAAACTGCTCCACTCATACGCAGGTCAAGTTGCTTGGTGACATGCAAAACTTAATGCTTTGGTTTATTCTGGAACAATTTTAATTGGCAGAAAAAAAAACAAAGTGGTGAAATTTTAAATTTTAAAATTTAATTTCCGTTCGCAATTGTAATTACCTGGAGCCTTATGCCTACAATCAAATGAACTGCAGCCATGCCGATATTCAGCAACACACCACCCTTGTTTGTGTGAAATTGCTTAATTATGTTTTGAAATTGCCATACAGGATTTCATTTTTTCATTTTTGTCTAAATTGAAATTTAAGGTAAACAAAGTTTAGAGCAAAACGTTTGAAGACAAAATAAGTATCCTTACTCAAAATGTACATAAATGTAATTCACTTTTCTGTCAGTCACCCAAACCCTTTATACAAAGGATTTATAGAAAAATATAAATTACATTTTGAACAACACTCTTCTCAGATGACTTCTGTCAAATCCCTGCAGACAAATGACACACTTTATCTATTCAGTTTTCCCAACATGCACTGTGCACAGAAAAAAAAAAAAGTACAGCTAACAACAAATGGAGGATAGAAAGGCATGCATCAAGACACAGTCAAATACAAAGGTGTGTTTACCTACCAATTCAAGAAACGTGTTCTCCAGTGATTTGTACTCAGGGGAACTCTTGTTGAAAAGATCCTCCGAAAACATCATATTAGTCACACGTAAACTAAAAAACACTACTAACTCTTTGGCATGGTTAGAAGCCGTCACTGAAGAAGTGGTAACATAACCTAGAGGATGAGCTGAGGACTGTGGATTCTCGTCGACCTCTGAAGGGAATCCACTCCCAGGATCTAGAGTGTCATCCTCCTCATCGGACTGTTCAACATCTTGTGTTTCTCTATCAATATCTGTACTATCTTCATGTGGGGGAGGTGAAACCGTCCACACAGTCTGTCCCTCTTCATCCAGGAAACTGTCTGAGGTCAGGTGTGAAATGAGGTCTTCTGTGGGCGTTAGTTTAGAGGGAAGTGCTGCCGGAAGAATTGGTTCTGGAGTGGTAAGTCCAAGTGGAGAAACCTTTCGATGGAGTGTGTCTACTGTGGCACTGACAGATTCTACATGGTCACTGAGGTCAATTGAAGTGGGCGACTCAACTGGACCTTCAGTAGAGGTCTCTAAAGGTTCGGAGGGGCCAATTGTGTCATCTTCATGAAATATAACATCTTTAGCCGGCTCAGTAGGGGTTGGGGAGGTCAGGATTGATGATGTTGCCTCTGCAGGAGTCGCCGCTGGTGTTATATCAAAATCTATTTCAGGTTGAGTTGAAGTAGATGCTTTTGCTACTTCAAAAGACTCTAATTCCAGTGGTGCAGCTGTGGCAACAATTTCATTTCCCACATCCTCTTTTACTTCCGACCACTTTGATTGGTAATCCACTGTAGTGGTTCCTTGCAAACCTTGAAAACAAAGAACCGGTTTCAGAGAGTGTCTTTGAAAATGCGTCTAATGCAAAATTGCAATTGATTCTCAATTTTTTTGTCTTCCTAACTTAAAGGGCTTGGTTTGGAAGCAAGTGCTCTTGTACACTAACCACTACAAATATGAAAGATTTACCTTCGGTCGCTGAAGTGACTTCAGTGGTTAGACTCGCCGTCTTTGAACCCTCAAGATGGGATCTGTTAATAAGCTCTGTGGCTACTGGTTGTGTGGGAACGTGAGATGAAATAACATCTAATTTCTGTATATCACTCCTTTCTGTCCCCTCACCCGAATTGGTTTGAGTCCTATCAGGGCCCAGATCTCCAAAAGAGATGCCCATACTTCCACAAGGTGCTATAGTGTCCTCCGAGTTGGCTTTTGTGGACTGTGTACTTATTTCCCCAGGTAAAAAAATAGATTCTTTGCTGATTTCAGTACTGGATCTCATGCTCTCCTGCTTGCCTGCTGTTGAAGAGTCTGTACAGGGCAAATCAGGTAAGGTAAAAAATTTGCAGTCTGTCTAGGGCTCTTATGTTGATTGTATTGATTTTGTGTACCTGGTTCGAAAGTAAGGGAAAGCACGTCCACAGGAAGTGATGTGTCCTCACTTAGCGCCTTGACCACCATGCCCTTTAGGACTCCCTCTATGCCATATTTATCAGTGGAGTCTGTGTCACTTATGGCCTGTGTCCCGTCAGTCTCAAACACTACAGCATAGCTTGCTGCAACACCTTCAGTGCTGACCGATGTTAAGAAAGAAATTGTTTGCATGAGGTTTTGCATGGACTTGTATTAACCTGATCGTCTGTCATGTTGACTGAAGGACCATAAAACCATTTTAATAGCTAAATAAATATCATACTTATCATTGGCCTATCAGGCTGATACATAATTGTTATTTTAAATCTTATGAGAACTGAGTGAGCAGATTTGGTGAGTCTTCTTGGATTTGTTTTATATATTTAAAAAAATAATAATTAATTTAACTAATATAGGTTTGCTTTGAAATTCATTTTCACATGCACAGGATTTGGGATTTTTTGGGGGAATATAAAATTGTTCTTAATTGTTCTTAACAGTGCATGAGGATTAATTATTGCAATTTCCCCAAAACTACTATCATATGGTTGTAAGAAAGCATGCTGTGTTATGAGTAAACTACACAGTCTACAGTACAACAGAACATGATGGTACAATACAATAATTGAAACACAGTTGTTCTGCATACAATTTGCCTAGTGTTTCTTTTTTTTTTTTTTTTTTTTTTATAAATACTTACCCCATGTTGCCCCTGTGGGAGAATTACCCATCCACAAATACAATTTTCAAGTTCAGTGGACTGTAATATCTCGGTGAATCCCACAGTTCCAGAATCAACTTACCGAAATCCCAGCTCCTGAATCTCTTTAAACCCAGGAAGTTTGTCAAACACATGCAGCATCTGCAAAAGTGTAAAGGAAATATTCTAGGCGTAATTGTAATAACTTTATTTCAACAGCTGCATGATTCAATAAATTATGCACAGTAGGTTACATATCCTTTCCATAGATTTTGGATTGTCCAACATGCTGCCATGCTGTGAAATCATGTGCCATGGCTCTGGTCTTATATTTACTAATCTTATGCCGGCTTTTGTAGTTACCAAATTCTTCTTTGGCTTTCCTGTTTTTCTGATCTTTCAAGGTAAGCTGCTTTAAAACCTTTTGTAGTAATTTGTATAATTTTTTTTTTCACTTTAAGATCTCAAGAACTCTAAAGTTCTCTAGAAAGTTCTTAACACGAATGCATTTCATTTATTTTATTACAGTTATCACTCACTGCCCCTTAAAATCTATTTCTTTTTTTAGGTTTCATAACCACGTTCCTGCTTATTGTCAATGTTCCTGTTTCCATATCTCGCCTTCTAAGCTCAACTCCATCACAGGCTCTTTCTCAGTTAGTAGCTTGAAACAGCTTGAATCTGTGTAAAATGGCATATATTAAATAGTTAATTTCACTTAACCTTCTCATGAAGATTGCGAGTGAAGTCTTCCCGTTGCGGGCTGTCTGGATCCCTCAGTAGTGCGCTGTAGACGGGGTCTACTATAGTCACACTGAACTCCACAGTGTGCTCCACCAGCTTCTGAGGGACAACATCTGGTGCCCCGGTTTCCTATCAGATCAGAGAATAGTCAATTTGTTTGCTTCGGACTTCATCAGTATGTTAAGTGCATATTCTAAAAAGCAGGAGTTAGTGGTCGTACGCTGTCAGAATCCATAATGAAAAGCTCTAGAGGACTCTTTGAACCTGAAGCATAAAAAGCAATCAATCAGTCACTTTTTATAAGAGCAACCAGTATTTCTTTCTCATTCGGATGGTGAGGACTTACATTTCTCGCCTGGTGCTGGTGTGAGAGCCCTAAAAATAATTGAAAACATATCAATTCCAGAATGATATATGCAATAAAATGTATTGTTCCTGATAAAGGGGCTGACTGCATATAAGCCCGAGTATTTGTGTGGCTCTAACACCCAAGCGTAATATGTCTGGGCACAGATCCCTCTTATTAAAGTGGATCAGGTCAGAGAGCAGTGTTTAGTTAGGCCACCAAATATGAACAAACTTTGTTTTTTTAAAGGACAGGCTGAGATTTTCATCTCCCACTAGTCAGGTGACCTCATTCTAGATAATTTGATGGGTTGGGGAACAAAATGCAGACAAGTAAATCATCATACCCTGAATACATTCAAGATCATCTTCGGGATTCTTACCTCTCCTGCTCATCTTGAGCATTCACTTTCTGTAAATGAGAATTCACGAAAAAGCCTTTTTCAGGTTAATGATATTGGCACATTTATTCTGTATTGGCAAGATGAAAGGACTGAACTGGCGACGGACACGAGCAGCTACTCACACTGGCTACCATGTCAAGATGCTCCTGTGTGCTACTAAAATTCCGGGCCAGATCCTCCATGCAAAGCGAGTCTCTCTGACAGGCGTCCACCCACTGCTGGTACTCCATGGTGTCAGGAACTCTGTCAAGAAAGATCTGGAAGGCCTCCCACACAGCTTCTTGACAAACTGTTTCATATCGTGAGAATTATTTATTATTAGAAAACTGAGCGGAGATGGTGAGGACCTGATAAAACATGCTGGGACACATACATTATCTGCACCGCTGACAGAGATAGAACATATTTAATAATGTTTAGCATGCAGTCGTTTGCTTCCATTATCTCATTTTGCCTACACTCTTATTATGGACATTTAATTAAGAGTATCTTTTAACTACACCTGACAGCTAAATGTGCCTCACCTTTACCTTGTTTGTACCAGTAATTTAATATCTTTGCTATCTGTTTCAGTGTAAAAATCTTTGTCAGGTGACCCAAAAAAGGGTGCCTCATATTGTCTAAAGTATTAGGATACACCAGTGAGAGCCATTTTTTAAGGGTCTTTAGGGACCCTTCATACCGAAATGACATTGTTGTCATAATTTACTCACTTTCATGTCATTTCACACCCTTTTGGCTTCATGTGGACTAATTCTGTGATACTTTTTCAAGTTTTGTGTTCTACAGAAGTCATACAGCAACATGAGGATTAGTAAATTTTTTAAAGTTGTCAAACAGTCTCTTATGCTCATATTTAATCTTTACATTTATAGCATAAGTTTATTTATTTATTTATTTAATCTTTTAGAAAAAAAAAAACAGTAAAAACAGCAACACTGTGAAATATTACACAATTACAAATAACTGTTTTCTGTTTTAATGTAGATGTAGCCATTACTTCAGTGTCGCATGATCCTTCAGAAATAATTCTGATCTGGTGCTCAAGAAACATTTCTTAAGGCCAATGTTGTTGGGAAAGTTTAGAAGAACAGCATATAATTGAAATAGATATGTTTTGTAAAATTGTAAATGTCTTTACTATCACTTTTGATCAGTTTGAAGCCTCCTTGCTGAATAAAGTATACATTTTATATATATATAAAAAACCTTTCAACATATATTTATAAAGATTTTTTTTTCATCATTATTATTAGATATTGAAAACAAAATGTTTAATTTCAATTTCTTTCATTTTTAATTACTTTGGTTTTACGTTCCTTACCACATATAGAAATAGTCCATACTATAACACTCAAAGAAGGCAAGGCTAAAAAGGTGCACTACATTTATCTGCACTTGGCTCAGAGCCACTTCTTTTTTTTTGGCTCGGCATGATCCTTCATCTCTCAGAAGGCTCGGAATGATCGGGAAGTTAATTATGATTTATGAGGATCTGAGGTGGTGTTGCCTAATTCGGCACTGATGCTCAAGGCTCCGTCCCTTGTGGTGTTTAGGGTAGATGTTGTCCTACCTCTTAGTTTGTAGTACGCTTTATGGCTGGTGATGACCTCCTCCATGCTCTCCTGGGGACAGACTTTCACCCCCGTACTAAACAATGCTGATCTCTTAGCTCGATGTGCATCCAGAGAAAGTGAATCTCTGCCATCTAGCAGCTGTTTGGTTGGCTGTGGAGTCTCCAGGAAGTGCCTGTACTTCACATTTCTGATCCTTAGAATCAAGTCATCAGCAGTGAGTTCTGCAAATGTCACAGCAACAGCGTGAATTAAGTGTTTCAAAAGAGCAGGATTGACTTTACCTGAGATCAGTAAGCCACTGGATCATATAATTACACTTCATGTAATTACACTCCCTCGGAGACCATCTGAAACCCTTTAAGTCTATGTTTAGTATGCTGAATGAACATTTAATTGGATTAGGCCTAAGTCAAGCAGTCGGTTTTAACACCATCCTGGCAGATGTTAAGTGCATTCACTAGAAAAGAGTTGAAAATGTCTGCTCTCCAACTGTTGAAATCACAGACCAAGCTGGAAGAAATTCTTCAAAATTATTAACATTTTTGCATGAACTAGCCCTTTAAATGATCAATTTGAGTGGTTCCATTTGTACAGTGGTGTGTCATTGAAAGTTCTTACTTGCCAGAGACCCTCAAACTAACTCATGCTGACATCTAAAGAATATTCACACTCGAGGTGGCCCACTTTCTGACCTGTTCTTAGCTTAGCTGTTCGAGTTAACCAGCACCTGCGGTCATTGCCGTAATAGACCTGAACCTTGTTTTTTACTGGTATTTACAGACTAGAGAGTTTCAGGATGAATTGTTCAGATATTAGAATGAAAGCAAAGCTCACTTCATTAACTTCAGTTCATGTTGTTGTCATAATGAACATTCAGACTAATTTGAGAGCTGATCTCTTCAGAGGTTATAGTGTAATCTTTATAATTTCTTCTTAGATGTGTGACTCACAGATCCATTAAAAACAGACCAATTGTTTGTCCCCTTCAAGTGAGATCTGAGCCACTTCAACACCTGCTGAGAAGTTGAAAGATCATATTAGGTCTTTATTTTTCAAATCAATGCAATGTCGTGCCTTGAGGTTATTCAAAAAATAGGGTACAGGGCCTCCAAAATCGTGTCTGTGGCAACATGTCTGCAAAATCATATTGGGTGTCTTTTTCGCAACACTTGTGAATGTGATATGTCTAGTGACTGCCTAAAAATGTGAATTCAGTTTTATCCAAAAAAGAGGAACATGAATCTGGTTTTATTTGATTATGTTGGTTGTTGTACTTATTTCAGCAGTACAGAAATGAAATGACAACAAAAGGTTACTGCTTTATCACATTTGAAAACATGGCACTGCCAGAGCGGGGTAGATTACTTGAAAATTGTAATTCGCTACTGATTCCAAATGACATGACAAAAATTTTAGTTAGTAACGCAATACACTTTATTAAACATTTAAGGTAATATAATCATATAATATTTAGGTCCTTCTCAAAAAATGTGCATGTTGTGATAAAAGTTCATTATTTTCCATAATGTAATGATAAAAATTTAACTTTCATATATTTTAGATTCACTGCACATCAACTGAAATATTTCAGGTCTTTTATTGTTTTAATACTGATGATTTTGGCATACAGCTCACGAAAACCTCAAATTCCTATCTCAAAAAATAAGCATATCATGAAAAGATTCTCTAAACGAGCTATTAACCTAATCCTCTGAATCAACTAATTAACTCTAAACACCTGCAAAAGATTCCTGAGGCTTTTAAAAACTCCCAGCCTGGTTCATTACTCAAAACCGCAATCATGGGTAAGACTGCCGACCTGACTGCTGTCCACAAGGCCATCATTGATACCCTCAAGCGAGAGGGTAAGACACAGAAAGACATTTCTGAATGAATAGGCTGTTCCCAGAGTGCTGTATCAAGGCACCTCAGTGGGAAGTCTGTGGGAAGGGAAAAGTGTGGCAAAAAACGCTGCAAAACGAGAAGAGGTGACCGGACCCTGAGGAAGATTGTGGAGAAGGAGCGAATCCAGACCTTGGGGAACCAGCGGAAGCAGTGGACTGAGTCTGGAGTAGAAACATCCAGAGCCACCGTGCACAGGCGTGTGCAGGAAAGGGGCTACAGAGAAGCAGCACTGGACTGTTGCTCAGTGGTCCAAAGTACTTTTTTCGGATGAAAGCAAATTTTGCATGTCATTCGGAAATCAAGGTGCAAGAGTCTGGAGGAAGACTGGGGAGAAGGAAATGCCAAAATGCCTGAAGTCCAGTGTCAAGTACCCACAGTCAGTGATGGTCTGGGGTACCATGTCAGCTGCTGGTGTTGGTCCACTGTGTTTTATCAAGGGCAGGGTCAATGCAGCTAGCTATCAGGAGATTTTGGAGCACTTCATGTTTCCATCTGCTGAAAAGCTTTATGGAAATGAAGATTTCATTTCTCAGGACGACCTGGCACCTGCTCACAGTGCCAAAACCACTGGTAAATGGTTTACTGACCATGGTATTACTGTGCTCAATTGGCCTGCCAACTCTCCTGACCTGAACCCCATAGAGAATCTGTGGGATATTGTGAAGAGAAAGTTGAGAGACGGAAGACCCAACACTCTGGATGAGCTTAAGGCTGCTATCGAAGCATCCCGGGGCTCCATAACACCTCAGCAGTGCCACAGGCTGATTGCCTCCATGCCACGCCGCATTGAAGCAGTCATTTCAAGTATTGAGTGCATAACTGAACATAATTATTTGAAGGTTGACTTTTTTTGTATTCAAAACACTTTTCTTTTATTGGTCGGATGAATAAATTTTTTGAGATAGGAATTTGGGGTTTTCATGAGCTGTATGCCAAAATCATCAGTATTAAAACAATAAAAGACCTGAAATATTTCAGTTGGTGTGCAATGAATCTAAAATATATGAAAGTTTAATTTTTATCATTACATTATGGAAAATAATGAACTTTTATCACAATATGCAATTTTTTTAGAAGGACCAGTATATATATACATACAACATTTAGGAATCTTGATGTAGTGAAGATGACTTGCTGAAGTTCAAACCAAGCATCAGAATGGGGAAGAAAGAGGATATAAGCGACTTTCAACGTGGAATGGTTTTTGGTGCCAGACGGTCTGGTCTGAGTATTTCAAAAACTGCTGATCTGCTTGGATTTTCACACACAGCCATCTCTAGGGTTGATTACTCTTAGATTACTTTTGACCTAACACATTTATCACTAATCTTTTTCTTTTTCATTTGTTTGCCTGCATGCCATGGGGCATTAGAGAACCACGAACATGCAAATGTATTAATTAATTATTAACTTCTTATTATCTTTGAATAATAAGAATGTTTAAAGACAAAAAGCCATCCAAAGACACATTAATACATGGTTAAATAATCTACTGAGTGATCATTCAAATAAAAATGAATGTGCTCATCAGTGGTTGATGCAATGTTGAGAAAACACTTCTTCAAATTAAAATGATTTTTGTGAATCCAGTAGTGGTCAAATGCTGTGTGTGTAATTACAGCCACCTGACCAGTGACTTTTTGAATATATACAAGAATAAGGCTATTTCAGAAAGGAATATTTAAAAGATGAAAAAGAGGAATAAAGGAGTTGTGTGAGTAATATGTAATAATGTAAACAATAAAAAGTAACTTTAGTCTGATTATGAGACTACATTTTATTTTAAAATGTAATGTAATCTTATTAAAAGTACTTAATTTTGGGAATCTGATAACGTCATCCATCCAGTTACTACCCAGCTCTGTGAACTGCCTATAATAAACAAAGGCACATGCGAGATATAATAGAAAAGAAACATAGAAAAAGTTATCAATCAATCAATCAATCAATCCATCCATCAATCCATCAATCAAAGTTCATTTTTTTCATGAACTATAATAAAAGTGTTTTGGGATCATAGCAAAGTATTGTGCAAGGATCTGCGCAAAAATAAGCCTTTATTAATTTATAGCTAATCATAATTTGTGTGAAAAAGGAATAAAAGTGTGAGTTCTGCTGTTCATTTCACTTGGAAAACGGCAATAAATTGTATTTATATGTGCTTTTTTTTGGAGTTTGCAAAAAAAAAAAAAAAAAACCTTCTAATGAGACTATTTTGCAAATTCTACCAGTACCTGCATTATAATGCTAACTGGTTTTAGTAGAGTGTGGTTAGTCATTTAATATAGATTCATGCAAACTACTTTATGGCTATCGGTGCTGAATCTGTAACAATTACACCATTGTTTTCATCTGAAACCCTGGTGTCAAATCAGATTGGACCTTCAGTCTCATTATTTTGATCACTCACAAAAGATGCCCTGTTCTAGTGCCACATGTGGCCCTATTTAGAGATGTTTGTGGTGGAAGACAGTGAGCTGATTGCTCAGAGATACTTAACAATGTGTTTCTGGGTCACAAAACATCTGACCGCATCTGTTAAATAGCAAACGAGCAGATGTAGGGCCAGTGGTGCAATTTCTCAAAGGTAAACCAGGGTGACTGATTTGATCATGTGTCCCGCTGCCGTCTATGAGCCCGCCGAGCACATGTGCAGACACGAGGGGCGGTGATGCTAATTGAGCTGTACTTCTGAAGCAATGAGCGAGGCCCCCACAGCAAAGCTACAAGCCAGAAAAGATTAGCGTTCCACACGGCCACAAACAGAATGCCTTTTGTTTCTCTCTGCTAATGAATGGAGCTTCTGAACACTGTAGCCAGACTAGAACCTGCATGAAATGTTAGTGAAACGCACTTTTCCAGTATATTGTGCCAAAAAGGAAGCGATAATGGTGTGCTTGCCACAAAAATGTGATCAAATGATTTGTCACAAGGCTTTGTTTGCATAAGAAAAATCTTTGGGTTTCTTTTATGTCCTCGCAAATTGGCTCCTAAAATATTTAAAAGCCCATTCGATCACCGAGGGCAGGGAAATGCTATTGTGTGAGGAATCGCACAGGCTGTAGTCGCTCCGAGGCATTGTACATTACCAGAAGTCTCAATTATAGGACTTTGTTTAAATAAAACAGCATTCGAATAGCGTTCAAACAGCGGCTTACCTTTGATTCTTGTGGCTTGGAGGGTAAACAAGAACAGAATGAGGAATAATCCTGTTTTCAATGGCATGTTGCAGTAGATTATGTCCTTTTGGATGTAAAGTTGCTCATTGGAAAGAAAAGAAAGTCCGAATCGACTTATCTCACATCCGAGGGTGGAAGAGTTAATTTCCATCGACTATGTGTCCAGGCTTCCATGGATGGTGCTGGTTTTGGGAACTACTGTAAGTTGGGTGGTATTCCTGACAAGATGGTGCAGATTCTTGGTTACAGATTTGGTCTCAAGTGTGTGAGTGGGTGGAAGATGCTCTGTAGGGTATGAGGGGAATGATGAGGTTAAAAACGCTGCCTCTTTTTCCAGACTAATCTGTTTACCTCTCTCTGACTCCTAATCCCCGTGGGCTCATGTGGTGAACTATTCTCATCCTGTTAGTAGCCTTCTGGGCCGGCATGTGCTAGCCTTCTTGCTTCAGTCACAAGCCACTCGACTTGCCTACTTGCTCCGTTACTAGTCCGCCCGACGCCCGTCTCTCTCAGTCTGGCCCACTCGACACAAGTTTCTCAGTCCTCTGCCAGCTTTTGTGGCTGCCAAGCTGAAACGCTGTATTCTACTCCCCCAGTTTGGGACAGCAAGCTCTGCTCTTTCTCTGATCATGGGGCCAGATCTGTGTACTGAGCGTGTGCTGTCGTACCCTTGTGGTGCATGTTAGTCCCCAGGCCTACTGCTTGAGCTGGGAAGAGGATTACACACACCCTGCCTGCTTATTAAATTTCACAGCCATAAATAAGTCTCTGCAGCTCAAAATCCATTCAAGACCTTCCACAGCACTGGACCGTCCACATTGAATTTCCAACTTTCAAGAGATAATGAGAACAGGCTGGTGGCCGTTTGTAACCAGCAGAAACCCCGCTGGAATTAGGAATTTTAATCATTTTTTTGCATAGTTAAGGCTCTGAATAAAGCTGCTGATTTTGCTCGTGGCCTGGCAAAAAAGAAGAAGAAAAAAACTCTCTTCTGCACTGCATCTTGAAGTGTTGATTTAAATTTATATGAGGACTAAAAAACAAACTACTTCTAATTTTATATATGAATATGTTAAGCTTAAAAAGCATCAAACAAAACCACAAACAGGATCGTTTTTAATAAGCTTTATTCTAGATCTAAGTTGAGAAATATTGACATTTAACATGGTAAATAGGTTTTCTACCAAAGGACCATAGTTACATTAGTTATTGCTATTACTTTACAGTTATAGTTTTTAATTTATTTTTATTGTGCCAACATTATTATTTTGCCATCAAAATGTTCTAGCATTGGTTGTAGTCCCAAATGTCTGAGACCATAAGGAATATACTTTTCCTGCACTTTTTTGTCATTGTTGTAATTTTCTGCTGCAAACTGTATATTCATCACAGTTATATAAAATTTGATTAGTGACTTATGAACAGTGTTGGGCAAGTTACTTTTAAAAAGTAATTAGTTACAGTTACTAGTTACTTCTTCCAAAAAGTAACTAAATTAGTAACTCAGTTACAAATTTTTAAAGTAACTAGTTACTTAAGAAAGTAACTATTGCGTTACTTTCAAGTAAAATTACATTTTAAATGCTCAAATGTGACCCCACCTCTACCCCTCTTTAAAGGAACTTAAAATACATGTGCATGTTCAATTATTTATGATAAATCTGAATATTATAATTAAATGGACACTTAATACAATACATTATTAACAGAAACATGAAACATTGTACACACATCTAAAAAAAAAAGTTGCTGTGGGACAAAGTGAGACTAGCCTCCAATCAAATGGCATGTATGTAGATATTATGTTTATATAGTGGATCAATGCAAATAACACGATAGATTTTTGGGAACTTTTGATATTTCCTTTTATTGTTTCTTTAATTTCTTGAAGGAAAAAGTAATGTATATACTTCTATTTAGAGAAGGCTACTTTTGGATTATTTGGGCTCGTCGCCATACCTGTCTCTGGTTGACTGACTGGCTTGTGTTGTTCGTTGTGTGTCCTGTCCTGTCCGATGATGGGTCGTTCGCGAATGAGCGTTAGTGATGATGGATCGACTCGTTCGCGAATGAGCTTTTGATGAGTCGTTCGCGATTCGCGAATGAGCCGACTCTAAGAGCCGGCTTTTTTAGTTGAACTTCGGGAGCTGGCTCGCATATCTGAAGAGCCAACTCTATTTTTTCAAATTTAGCCTATAGAAATTAAATATTTTATGTAATAAAAATTGAAATATTATAGTCAAAGTCATTTAAAGAGCCGTTTGTGAGCCAAAGAGCCGGCTCTTTTCAGTGAGCTGAGTCAAAAGAGCCGAATTCCCATCACTACTATGCGTGCTTTCGAAAACCCGCCCAACTCTACCTCTGATTGGCTTACAATGAAATTTTACTCTACCTCAGCCAATCGTCAGCATTTATGCGCTTGTCTCGTGCTCTGCCCACTAACCAAGGAAGAACAGTAAAAAAAAAGTATTTGCCTCTCGCTCAGAGATCTAGTTGGTCTGATGAAAAAAAAAAAACAGCTTCATCATCAGTTATAGTAACGCGCCGCATTTTTTGGCAGTAACGGTAACGGCGTTATTAAGATGAGAAGAGTAATCAATTAGATTACTCGTTACTGGAAAAAGTAATGCCGTTAGTAACGCCGTTATTTATAACGCCGTTATTCCCATCACTGCTTATGAATAGTGTAATATCTTAAACACTTATTTATTATGTCACAATGTTTCTTTTTTTAATATTTAAAATTATTTCAGCTTAACTCCTGCTTTAAATCAGGTTTTAAATTAATTATTATTATAATTTATTTTTATTTTTATTTAAACCCCAGATTTTCAATATGGCCTGTGACCTATTAGACAGTTTAGGACCCCCTGACCCCCAGCTCTCATGTTCTGCTTTAAACAGAATCAGAGGAAACCCCTATTCTGACTGATACCCGCAGCTCAATGACAAATCTCTGCGACGTGGTTTTCAAATTCACCTGTCCAGTAGTGGAGTTAATTCATATTCCTGATGGCAGGAACAGTCCAGGGATATAGTATCAGCAATACTTATGCGGTAATGCAAGAAAGTTGGGAAAATCAGTTGGCTGGCCTTTCTGTGTTTAATTGTCTTCGGGAGCCTGATTCAGATAAGAGCGGTAAAAATGAGCTCAAATGCAAAGCAGGCTGACCTTCTCACATATGTTAATGAGTTCCATCACTGACCAATCAAAAGGGTGAACTTCAATTAACCTGGAGTGAGTGACTGTCTGGAGTCAGCACATCTCTCCTCCGTGTGTCCTCTGACAGAGCTTTATATTGATGGATGACAGTGACTGACTGAATTGTCACTGTCATAATCCCTGGATACAGCTCTCATTATTTTGCCCCATGCTGCGTGACATATATATGATCCGCTCATCTTTGCATGTGAGATCTCCCCAAGTTGTTCTACACAAATCCCTCAGATGAGATCTTTTTTTGCATAGATATTTTTTTTTTATTGCCCAGGAAAGAACCGATAAATTTCACTGTTCACATGCTGACTGTTTTGTAACAACATGCCCCGAAATAGTCTTGTTGTTTTTTCCTCAAAATGTATTAGTTTTGAACGAAATATTTTATTGCAGTTGTGCTCTTCCTTATTACATAATTTATATTTGACGACTTATTTTATTTTGTTTGAATTTATTTGTAATATAAAGACAAACTTTTATTTCAAGCTTCTTGCCAAGGCAACATTTTTCATTCTCATTCTCATTTAGTTTAACTTAATACTAAAATAACTGAAACTGAAATAAATAATAAAAACTATATATATCTATATGTATATATATATAATTATTAAAAATGTCAAAAAATCACAACCAAATTAATAATCTCGATGCAAACAGAAAATACAACACTGTCTTATTAATTTTACATAATTTTATTTGATGTATATGGATTTTTGACTTATTCTCTTTTATATATTTGAAAACTTTTATTTTTATTTTTTTTTATTAGGCCTATATGTTGAAGATCTTCATCTAATGCTTAGGATTTAAGGTAAATATGAACTCCAGCTGTGGTTTAAATCTAAAAAGAATACAGCACCATATGAGAACGGGTGCTCTAGGCTTATTTTAGCAAAAATGATTATAATTGTGTAATGGGCAGCTTCTCTTGACAAATGTGGCCGATTCTGTCATACATTGAGCTCTCGCGGCTCCAGGCTTCTCGTATGGGTGATCGTGGGTATTGCTTTGACTGGAGATTGAGCTCATGTCATGACTGAGTTATCAAACTCAACCTACTTATTTTGCAATGCGCATTCGAATAGTGTTTTCAGATACTCTGTGATTGATTGAGCCCTTCTTGTCTGCAAAAGTGGGTGAGACGAAGAAAATCAATCATGTTATTGAGCTCAATACATCATACATGCAATGAAAAGATCACAAAGACCAAACACAAGATTGTGAGATTTGTATAGCTCTGGATTTATAAATGCTTTGAAGCCACCAGGGGGCAAACTTTAACTAAATTAAACATTTTATGTATATGTATATGTTTATGTATATGTATATGTACTGTATATCTAACAGAAAAAGAAATCCTTTAGTATACATTCCTGTCTTGGATCTCCATTACTGAACTTGATCGATTCATGGTAGAAATACTTTTCTCTGGTGTTCAGCTTATAAACACATCACATTTAAATTTACAAGCGCTGGTGTATAAGAGTACAGTGAATACAGTGCGTATGTGATATATTATGTTCGATCTCATGTCCAACAAGTCATTGAAATGCACTTCCATTCCAGCCATTTGTGAATGGCAACTCTGATTGCTAGATAAATGGCCGGCTGTCTAGAGTACATGCAAGGTGAATTGTAAACAGTGGAAATTGCCCTAAATATGGCCATCTGCTCTGAAAATGAGAAGCATAATAGATGCTGTTACAGTGACCATAGACTGACATCGGCATGACACAAAACATAGGCACTTAAGTCACAAAAATCTCAACGAGCCATCACACGGCCTTGCGAAATGCTTTTTCCAGCGGTATATTTATGACTGTGCCCAGTGAAGCCACTCTAAATCTATATGTGCTATGAAGAGCCGAGATGTGCTGCCCCCAGGAAACTTCAGCAGACCAGAGTAATGACTGTGTGCTATGGAGAGAAGAATTTCATATTTGACTCTCACTCCTGGCAGACCGAATTCAGTGTCCTTGAAGATTTGATGTCATGTTAAAATGAAAGCTTTTTCAGAACTAATGCAGAGTCGTTGACCATTGACAATGACATATCCACATGCTGGTGTGACACTGTCAGTAGAGTGTTTACCCAAGCTTATCATATTTAATTAATTTTAATACCGTCGTTACGGTTGCTTAGCCATTACTTGCCATTGAAAGTTAAACGGAACTGACATCGTTTTTCCAAAAAGTGAATGGGAAAGTCTAACATATCTAGCCAAACATACTTGAGTAAAAGGAAAAAAAATGCTTTGGTCATTTTGATTTAGGTGTTTAAAAGCAAAAAGAAATTTGTAAGTGAATGATGAAATGAAGAGATTTTCACATTAAAGGTCTTTTACATTACATTTCACATTAGGTCTTTGATGCACTAAAAGGGACCTGTTCAGTCACAGATTTCTCATGTGTAAAGCTCAAGGGGAACTACCTCTCTGGTGAACGTTAAAATCAGCTTTATTGCAGTTTGAATGTTTAATATACAGTTGTATATTATAGCTGTATAGTAGTGGTGAGACAAATCTATTTACAAGGACAAATTACCAGTTTATTCCTGTGATGCGAAGCTGAATTTTCAGCAGCCATTATGCCAGTCTTCATTGTCACAAGGTATTTATTATTTCACAAATATACTGAAAAAATTGATAAGCATATTATAACTTTTAAAGGCTTTTATTGGCAAAAAATATGATGAGTCAATATTTACAGTGTTGACTCTTGTTGTTCATAACCTCTGCAGTTCGCTCTGGCATGAGGGATATTCTGGGCCAAATCCTGACTGATGGTGATCCATTCTTATCTTATTAGTTCTCGGGGTTGATCACAATTTGTGTTCATCTGCTTGTCCATTCTTCTTTTGAGGACTGACCACAGGTTCTCTATGGGATTGAGATCCGGGAGTTGCCTCGCACCAGATCAAAAATTTCAATGTAATGATCTTCGAGCCACTTCTTTATCACTCTTGCTTTGTGACATGGTGCTCCATCATGCTGGAAAATGCACGGATCATCACCAAACTGCTAATGGATCGTTGAAAGAAGTCGCTCTTGCAGGACGTTTTGATACAATTCTTTATTCAAGGCAATGTTTTTGGGCAGAATAATGAGAGAGCACACTCCCTTGGTTGAGAAGCAACCCCACACATGGATGGTCTCAGGATGCTTCACTGTTGGCACAACACAGGACTCATGGTAGTGTTCACCTTTTCTCAAATCAAATGACTTTTTTGTCAAATCACCACAGCACATGTGCCTTGATGAGTGAATTTCTTTAGAGTTTGCTCCATGCAGTGTTGATGGTGATGGGTGAGTGATACTTTGAA
Organism: Carassius auratus; assembly: GCF_003368295.1. NCBI lineage: Eukaryota > Metazoa > Chordata > Actinopteri > Cypriniformes > Cyprinidae > Carassius > Carassius auratus. The sequence goes on along the minus strand of NW_020526684.1, from coordinate 13,802 downwards.
ATCCACCACCAGCTCCTTGGTCTTGTCTTCTTCTCTGAAAAATCGATTTTCCAGATGGTTAAACAGTTGGAAGGGAGCTTCAGAAGAAAATAACTTTGCACCAGTCTTCTGCTGTCCAATCCTAGTACTTCCTGCAATATTTCAGTCTGTCCTTGACATTTTTCTTGGAGAGAAATTGTTTTTCTTAGCTGCCATTCTTGACACCAGGCCATTGTCCAAAAGTCTTGGTCTCACTGTGCTGAGCAAGCTCTTCACTGCTGGAGACACGATTCTGTAGCTGAATCCTCAGGAGTAGACGGTCCTGGTGCTTGCAGGAAACTCTGGGACGTCCTGAAGACTTCTTTACTGCAGTCGAACCTTTCTACTTGAACTTCTTGATGATCCAGTAAATGGCTCTCTCGTTGTAGCAGTGTACTTGCATGTGAGGCCGTTTTGATGAAAACCAAGGATGGCTGCATGTGTTTATTTGGAGGTAACCATTGCTAACAAGAACACAATGATTTCAGGAGCTTCTTCCCTCCATCAGTCTGGTCTTACAATCTAATTAGTGATTTCAAATGACTAGTACTCATTCACACCTCCAAATGTGCTGCTGATATAATTAGTCAATTAACGTTAGCTGGTCATTTTGTGTCAGGTTGAAAATACAGTGAAATATATATATATATATATTGTGACAGGTGGCGCTCCTGTCAGCTAAGAACAAGAAACGGAGGATACAATTCACACATGCTCACCAAAACTGGACAACAGAAGATTGGAAAAAACTTTGCCTGGTCGATGAGTCTCAATTTCTGCTGGGTCATTCAGATGGTAGGGTCAGAATTTGGCTTAAAGAACATGAAAGCATGGATCCATCATGCCTTGTCTCAATGGTTCAGGCTGCTGGTGGTGGTGTAGTGGCGTGGGGGATATTTTCTTGGCACACTTTGGGCCCCTTAGTACCAATTGAGCATTGTTTAAACACCACAGCCTACCTGAGTATTGTTCCTGACCATGTCCATCCCTTTATGACTACAGTGTAACCATCTTCTTAATGACTACTTCCAGCAGGATAATGCACCATGTCACAAAGCTCAAATCATCTCAGACTGGTTTTTTGAACATGACAATGAGTTAACTTTACTCAAATGGCCTCCACAGTCACCAGATCTCAGTCTGATAAAGCAGCTTTGGGATGCGGTGGAACGGGAGATTCGCATCATGGATGTGCAGCCGACAAATCTGCAGCAACTGTGTGATGCAATCATGTCAATATGTACCAAAATCTCTGAGGAATGTTTCCAAAACCTTGATGAGTCTGTACTAAAATATGTAAAAAAAAATAAAAAAACTTATTTTAAAGTATAAATTCCCTTGAATAAAACATACAGTACTGGGTTATTATTCTAGTAGCACTTGTTTGTATTTGTCCAGGAAGCACTTCTTATCTAGCTAATAGCTTTCCAAATTGTTTGCTTGCCATCTGTTGTTTGCAATAGTCTCATATGCGACACTAAAGCACTTTTGCAAGTCACTCTGCATAAGAGCGTTTGCTAAATGCCTTAATGTAAAAGTATAGAAATGAAGTGCAATTACTAAAGTACTTTATACCCCTGCATAAGAGTCAGTTTTCTCAGAATAGAAATACTGGTTTACTGGTTATGTTGCAGCACTGAAACTGCTACACATCATATTTTTAATGGGGGAATATATTTCCCCTGATAATTCATGCTTACTAAGGTAGACCAAAACTCTGCTTTTCATAAATCAGCATGTTGCTATATTCTAGAGACATAATCTATGAATGTCACATCATTTATCCTGATAAACACTTACAATTATTGAGATGCATTAAGGACATTTTTCCTGCCATTACATTACAATGCAAGTATAGACCCTTTTATTTCATAGATTTATGTAACAAATAACTAATAAACAAAGAAAATCTTTAGTGTAAAATCCATGGTTAAGTCGCAAAATTATGACATTCTGCATGTGGTATTAAATGTCACCTCATCTGTCATAACTTGATGTCCGTGTTTGTTTGATGTCATTATTGCAATATTCTTCCTTTTTTTTTCTCTCGCAACTGTAATCATTTAAAGGGGATAATGCACCCCGAAATGAATATATTATCATTTACTCACCCTTAAGTTGTTCCAAACCTGTATGAGTTTCTTTCTTATGTTTACCACAAAAGAGGATACTCTGTAACCAAACAGTTTCCGAATGCTCCAAAGCTTCCGATGGCTACCAGCAGCTGTTTAGTAACCAACATCCTTCTAATTTTCTCCTTTTGCATTCAACAGAAGAAAGAAATTCATGCAGGTTTGGAACAAGTTGAGGATGAGTAAATTATATTGATTTTTGAGCGAACTATGCCTATAAGAATCAACATTTGAATAACACATAATGGTCAAAATCTATAATCTGAAAATCGACTGCCAGCAAAGGCTTTGTTAAAGCTTTGACTACCATCATTTAACATTTGATCCTGTTCAGTTATGCTAACCACGTTGAAAGTCAAGTCTCCTTGCTATGCAGCGATGCACAGGCACAATCAGAATTGCTGATGCGGTCAAACCATCGATGTGAAGGGATTATTGTTTGATTATAAGGATGACCTCTACATTTTATATGTTAATGTTTTGTAAATGAAGAGCAGATATTAATTTACCCATCATGCTGACTTTCTGTAAGCATTTCCCCAGCAGGTTTGATCTTTTATATCCCTATCTCTCCTTTTCTATATTGTGTCTTCAGCTGTTAATTAATGGCATTGCATAAGAAGACACTAATTCGCTAATAGTGATGAAATTACTTAAAAATCTCTCTAAACAGTGAGACGGCAGACAGGCTAGACTCTCACAGATTATATAACACATTATTTGCAAAGTCTCTGCTCTCTTCGAGACAAGATTGTGCCATTTCAAATGTCAAAATACCCTTGAGAAAGATAAGATGCATGCTTATAGAGGAAGGAATGCTTAAAAGTGGAATAGTCATTAAAAGCGCTCGAATAATGTGGCATTCACGACGTCGCTTCACAGATGCCGACATTACGGAGCGGACTTCCTCCCTAAAGCAGATGAATGTCAGATGTCAAGATGAAGACCTCTGTCAGAGGAGTCTGTTTCCTCTGAATCTGAGCGAGTGTTTGGATCAAAATTAATGACGTTTTGTCTTGACATTTACTGAACTGTTGGTTGCTGTCTGTTATGGACCATGTAGAAATATAATGGATTAATGGCCTGTGCTAAACTCATTATTCGTAAGACAAATGCCTAAATGTTTCCTGACATAGTCTTGATTTTGAACATACCTGAAATATTTCCTTCCTCCATACCGGAATTAATAATCCTGAGGTAAATAATGCAGAGGCACAGCAAAGATATAAAGCAATAAAATAGTATAAGGATGATAATAAGCCACTCCAACAAGTAAACAGGTATCTGTCAATCTCAAGGAATGGCATTTGGATTAAATAAATAAATTACTGCAGCAAGTAGAGAAACGCGCTGTACATGCAGGTATTTTTTATTTGAGACATTTACTCTTAGAATTGTACTAACTCTAAAAATAGAATCTTTCCAAGCTATATGGTAACTTTGTGTGAGGAACTGAGCTACATAGTGTTCCTGTAGCTCAACTGGTAGAGCACTGCGATAGCAAGCAAGCAAGCGCAAGGTTGGGGGTTCAATTCCCTGAGAACACATGATATGTAAAAATTGATAGCCTGAATGCACTGTAAGTCACTTAAGCGTCTGCTAAATGCATAATTTTAATTTTTTTATTTTATTTAATTTACATTTATAGTTTGGCATCATTTGTCACTTTGTTCCTTAAGGGAATATTGGATGCAAAAATCACTTTTACATGGTCTTCTTTTCAAATAAATGTGTCTTAGCAGGGTGTGGACACAAGCACCATACAACGATAAAATCCATTTACTCCTTTTTTTTTAATCCCCTAAACAGTCTCAATGATCAAGGCGTTTTGATTTTCTGAGCAGTATGACATCATAATGCTAAGGCCCCACCCATGAGCACTTAAAGATATTAGCATATTTCTGCCCTCAGCAAGCTGTATGCTGTTATCCCTGCACTTGAGCAGCTGTAGTGATCTCAACAATCTCATAAGCAATGCAGATGTTTTGTAGTTGGATGTAAAAGTGAACAGGCCATGTGTGCAATATATGAGTGATGAGTGATTTGTATGTTGATTATATCAAGGTCGTATGTTATCAAAGACAAGTGGTAATCATATGCCCGCAAATGAGTGCTTCTCTGTGCGCTCATGATTAATGCTCCATCCATAGAGGACATTAAGGATAAGGAGGGGAAAAAAGACCTTTATTTGAGATGAGTCATGTGCTTTAACCAAAAATTTAAATTAAAAAAAACAACAAAAGAAAAACATTTAATGACAACAACGGCTTATAACAGAAATGCAAGATTAATTTTGCATAGTATTAAATCTACTAGTTTCAATGAGTTTCGAAGAAAAGTTCAATGACAAAGACGAGAGATTCAATTCAAATTAATTAAACAAGAAAACAAGTAATTAACGGCTCCTCCAAGCATTTCCAAATCATTTTATACTAATGCTACTCGTGATTAAAGACATATTGATCAGCATACTCCAAAAAGACCAATATGGTTAGGGGGAAAAAACAACGACAGACATTTATGCCATCATGTTGCTTGCTTTCCCAGCACCGTCGCTTTCTGAGAGCTAATTTGCTTCACTGTTAAGCAGTTCTGACAGGACAGCTTACACTTATTGCTGGTGTTTGCATGGTGTTAAGCATTCGAGCTGTAACACTATAAAATTAGGTCTTTAAAACTCACTTCACGTCAACCTCGTAGACATTAAAAGGGTCTGCGCTCCAAAAACCAGTGAAAATATCAGCATGATTTTCATTTTCTTGATGATTTTCATGTCAGTTTCTAGTCCATTGGCCCCCTGCTTATAAATGTCTCCAATTTCACTGGCTGCTGTAGGAGGTTTTGCAGCATGGTAAGTAAATCAATATCCATCATGACTACACATACAAAGAAAGGGCTGAAGGAAACACGGGCCCATTTTTGGAAAAGCAGAATTGTGGGTGAACGGGACTAATAGATCGGTAGGGGTGTTGATGCTAATCCACCACGGGACTCCGGTAAGAAGTGTGACAGGAGACAGGGCACTGTTCCACTCTTTATCTGAAGTGTTTTAGGGTTCACAGCAGATGGCACAACATTACTCTAATTAGACTGGATATTGTACAAGTTATGGCCACAAAGTGTTAAATGTGGTCTTTCTGAAATAAACAGAATAAACAAACATCAGTTTACATCTGCTAAATATAAATTACAGACGTGTAATGGAACTAACAACTTTCTACTGTCACATTATACATTAATCAACATGAGAGGATTAACGGTAGTGAGCATACACATTTGAATCACTGTATATCTTAAATATAACAACATTATAAACAATGTAAAGTTCGATTACACAAGTTGAGTATTTAAACACAACAACGAAATTAACATAGCTGACCTATAATCAGGAATGATTAAATAAACTTACATTCAATCACGCACATTAACACCTGATGAAAATGGCGCAGCAATCGGCTATTGAAAATGAAAGTGAAACCGGAATAGCGGAACTCACATAAACTAGCGGCACACATTCATAATAATAGTCCTTCCACTATAAACACACATAGGGAATTTAGAACAGCCGCCCCCAGATTAGCATAGCTAATATGTCTAATGATAAATTCCCTAGTCGTTGGAGTCCGCTTCACCTCCGTCCGGAAGTGCCGGAAGTCTGACAAGTTTGGCCACAGGTCGTAGGTATAGGCGATCATTGACCTGTACTTGAGCTGACCTGACGTGTCCATCAGCACTGGGTATCAGTTTGACAACCCGACCAATTGGCCATTGGGCTCTGGGAAGCTGCGGGTCGATTATCATGACCACCGTGTTCTCAGTTAGATCTTGAGTTACCCGCTGCCATTTCTGGCGAGTCTGGAGACCCGGTAGGTAGTGTTGTGTAAAGTAAGACCAGAAATGATCGATGATAGTCTGGGAATGACGCCAGCGACGCTTGGACAAGGGCTCAGGGGTGTAGACCACCTGGGGAAGCGAGGCGTCTCGCCGCCCCATGAGAAGCATATTTGGGGTAATTGGATCCAAGTCTGCCACGTCGGATGAAACGTATCCCAAGGGCTTGCTGTTCAGGATACCCTCTACTTCGATCAGTACAGTCTGCAGGACATCTTCAGGCACAGACTGACTCCCGATGACTACTCGCAGTGCAGACTTTACAGATCGGATCTCCCTTTCCCATGCGCCTCCGAAGTGGGGTGCGGCGGGAGGATTCATCCTAAAAGTGATCTGATAGCTAGCCAGCTGCTCCTGCAGTCTGGGCTCCATCTCCTTGAAAGCTTCTCTCAGTTCGGTCTCGGCTCCCCGGAAGTTAGTACCCTGATCTGATATGATCTCAGATGGGGTTCCTCTGCGTGCTATGAAGCGCCTTAATGCCAGTAAGAATGCATCAGTGTCGATGCTGCTGAGCAGGTCAAGGTGAATGCATCTGGTTGTCAGGCACTTGAAGATGACGCCCCATCGCTTCTCCGTCCTACGGCCAATCTTAACCATGAATGGCCCGAAGCAGTTGACTCCAGTAGAGAAGAAGGGGGGTTGGTACAATCTTAGGCGAGCTGAGGGTAAGTCAGACATAATAGGTAGAGTCGGCTTAGCTCTCCACTTCTGACAATCTATGCACTCTCTCTGGTGTCGTTTGATGGCTTGCCTGCCCCTTAGGATCCAGAAATGGCGACGGAGCTCTGCGAAGACCCTATCAGGTCCTGGATGGAGTAGACGCTTATCAAAGTGCTTAACGATGAGTTTTGTCACCTGATGATGGGGATCTAGAACCACTGGGTGTATCTCGGTTTTGCTGAAGCCATCCAATCGCCGTAGCCTACCTCCCACACGAATTAGGCAGAACTCAGGGTCGAACTCGGGTGCAAGCGTGTTCAGACGGCTGGCTGTGGGCACCTGGTTCCCTGATTTTAAAGCCTTGAATTCCTCTGGGAAAGACTCCTCCTGACATTGACTCAAGATAAGAGCTTCTGCACGCCTGTATTCTAAGGATGCTTTACTAGTATCTTGGGCGGCCGCCCCATGGAGGGACCGGTAGGTCGCGTCGACTAAGGCACTCCAAGAAGTATACTGAGATGCATCAGGCATGTCTGGATTTCGATCGTCTGTGACTAATCCACAGAAAACAGCTTTCCTTGTTTCTGAGGTATCCTCTCGGGCCTCTGCAAGGGGCTTGACTGGCCAATGATCTGGCGGTTCACGGAGGAATCCTGGGCCTCGACTCCACATGTCAGAGTTAGCCAGCTCCTTGAGCGTTCTCCCTCTGGTAATATCGTCCGCCGGGTTATTTGAGGAGTCAACGTATCGCCAAGAGTGGAGCTCAGTCAACTCTTGTATTTCTGCCACTCTTGTCCCGACGAACACTTTGTATCTACAGGACTCAGACTGGATCCAGGTCAGTACTGTAGTCGAGTCAGTCCATAATGTCACTGTCTCTATGGCAATGGTTAGCTCCTGTTTGAGAAACTGTGCAAGCTGAGCGCTAGTCAATGCTGCACACAGCTCGAGACGTGGCATCGACAGTTGACGCTTGGGGGCTACCCTAGAGCGAGCCATGACAAAGGTAGTGTGGATCTTACTGTGTTGCTCTGCACGGAGATAAGCCACCGACCCATAGGCAACCTCGGATGCATCGCCAAACACATGAAGGCTTAATTTTGATTTCTCCACATCAAAGTCAGCAGGAAGATAGCACCTTGGAAGCGTGAGCTTATAGAGATCAGGCAGCTCCTTCTGCCATACGGTCCACTTCTCCAGCAGGTCTGCAGGAAGATTCGGATCATCCCAATCTCTCGGTTTGTTCCAGAGTCTCTGAACGAGAACCTTGGCACGGGTGGTGAAAGGAATGGAGAATCCTAGAGGGTCATATTGCGTTGCCAAGACCTTATAAATATACCTCATGGTCGGATGATCCTCTGCTAGTGTACGATGCCTGTAACCCAGGCTGTCTTCTAGGCAGTGCCACATTAAGCCAAGAGCCGGCTCCAATGGGTCTGAATGATTTTGCCGTAACCACAATTCGATGCTCTCTGAACGAGCCTTAGATGGGAGGTGCTGGACAACAGAAGGGATATTAGTGGCCCACTGTCTGATTTCAAAGCCCCCGGAGGCTAAGAGAGGCCTCATCTTGTCAATTAGTCGCTTGGCTTCCTCATCAGTGGGAAGGCTCTGTAGGCAGTTGTCCACGTAGAAGCTCCGCTCTATGGACTGCAATACTTCCTCATTGCCGAACTGCTGGCAGCGAACGTGCATCTGCAGCGCGAAGGTGGCGCAGCAGGGGCTGCAGGTCGTCCCGAAAGGCAAGACTTGCCATTCATAGATGTCTGGCGGGTCCTTTCTGCGCATGTTCCTCCAAATGAACCTCAGAAGGGGTCTATCCTCCGGTAGGAGTCTCACTTGGTGGAACATACCACGTATATCCCCACTGATGGCGACTGCGTACTGCCGGAACCGCAGAAGTACTCCTAGCAGTGAGGCACCGAGGGTAGGACCTGGAAGCAACTGCTGGTTAAGAGACATACCTTGGTAGGCAAAGGAACAATTGAAGACCAACCTGTATTTGCCATTATGCTGCACGAGGTGGTGTGGTATGAACCACGACTCCTCGTCTACCAGCTGGCCTTCTGATGGTACCCTGACAACATACCCTGAATCAAGGAGCTTCTGTATTTCAGCTTCGTACACCTTAGCCCTCTCAGGGTCTCTACTCAGGTGTTTCTCAGTGTTCCTGAGGCTGGACAAAACAGATTCCATAGTCCCCTTCAGCGGTGGAGCGTTTGGCGCACGAAGGAGTGGAGTAGCGTAGCGCCGGGACTCCGTCAACTTCTACTCGTCGCGTCTTGGTCTCCAACATGTCTGCAGCCATCTGATCCTGTTTAGACCGAGTTATCACTTTCTCGCTGCGAGATGGAAGGACATCAAGCTGCCAGAGTCGTTCAACATGCTGATAGACAGGATCTCGCAGTGGTGTAAGAGAAGTGAACAAAACACTGAGATGAAGGTATCTGATGTGGGAGCAATCCATCTGGTCCCTGGAGGACCCAACCGAGCTGCGTGCGTACAGCGACTGGTCCCGCCCGCTGGGCCCAATCTGATGGGCTCCTTTGGGGTAATTAATGTAGGATAATCAGACCCAATTAAAATTAAGGGTTGGACCCTAGCGAAAGATGGAATGGGGATCCCTCTGAGATGGTGATAACATCGCTGGAGCCTCTTGATGGGGTAGGTTTGCTTGGTAAGCGTGAGGAGAGGCGCGGTGAAGATACCTGTAAGGCTGTGCTTCTCCTCTGGCCTTGACTGTGGGGAAAGCAGCAAGTCAATTGACTGCCCCTTCAATTCTGTGATGTCATGTCGGGATGGTACGAAGGGCCATAATCTCTTCTCTTCCATCAATACCAAGTTGCTGGACAGCTGCAGGAAGGATGATACTCCGCTGAGCCCCATCATCCAAGATAGCGTAAGTTGAAATAGACCTCTTGCCTCTCCACAGAAGCACTGGAACTACTTTCAAGTACACACGACCCGTGGAACTAGGAGAAGTGAGATATGCACGCTCGTGAGAAGTTGTCAGCAGCACACTGCTAGGACCATCCTGGGCAATGGAATGCAGCACTCCGAGATGTATATTACCACAATCCCTGCAGGGCTTCTTCAGAGTACATTCCTCCCATTTATGACTTGTGCGTCCACATTTCCAGCATCTTTTCCCATCCTTTATCCACTTCAGAATCTGATCAGGTGAGCACTCAGTGATTTTGCTACACTGTGACAGGTAATGCTCCTGACTCTTACAGAACAGACACAAACGCTTCAGTCTCCTGGCCGATGACTGAGAATTAGCAGCATTGGTATGGACAGACTGCCCTGTGCTAGCTTCCATGGGCTGTTCACTTCCATGATAGACTGCAGTGGATCGAGTCTGGGGCTTGGGTACAGACTGGCGGTCCTTACGTGAGACCTGTACTCTCTCTGTCTGGTAGCGCTGCACCATCTTGTAGATAAACGCTGCGCTTCCGCCTTGACCTTCAACCAGTCAGCAAGGTCATGCAGGTTATATGGATTTAGGCTGTCAGTGTGCAATCGGCCTCGTAACTGTAAATGCTCTATAAAGCTGTCTCGGTAGTGTTTGGGCAACTTACTGAGTAATCTATCGACATGCCCTGTACAAGAGAGCTCTCGGCCCTGTGGCCCCTCGAGTGACATCAGCATACCAACTAGTAAATCAACATTGAGTGCAAAACTCTGAAAGGCCTTTGCATCACCAACTCTAATATCAGGTGAGTTCAGCAGGGCTGCGATCTCGCTCTGTGCCAGTTGATGAGGCTGGCCATACTGTCGTTGCAATGCTATCATAGCTGCCATATAGGGCGCAGGATGATGTCGGCATGCTTGGGCAATTAACCTAGCTTCCTCAAGACCAACTGCTCCATCAGTACCCTGTATTTATAGTGCTCTGTAAGCTCGGTGTGAGGATTGAGAAGATTATCCAAGGCCATCTTCAGGTCTGTGAACTCCCTCTCACTATCGTTCACAAGCTTAGGCAAGGCTGGAATGGGAACTGGTTGTAGCTGGGGTGTAACTGGCAGAGGCTGGTAAACCGGAGAAGGAGGTGGTGGTTGGCAAACCACTGAAGGGGGATACCCAGGCTGCACAGGAGTGTGGACGGGAGGCTGAGCAGGGTGATACCCAGCAGTCTGTAGAGGAGGGCGATACGGGTCAGGAGACAGCGAACGACTGCCGTGTGGCTTGGCTCGGCATGTGAGCCTGTAACTGATATACAGGGGGCACTAAAGGCCTATACGCTGTAGTGGTCAAAGGCAGCTTCACTGAAGTAACAGTATGTGGCAGTGATGAGGTAAGCTGACATGTAGAATCTACTGTGCTGAACAGAACCCCCTGCTGTGGCGTTACATGTGGTACAGATAAGGGGGGAGCACCACGATATGTCGAAGTAGTACCAAATGCAGCAGGAAGGGTGCCTTGTGTTACGTGCCACAAAACTGACTGCTGAGAAATATCAATGTGGGCTGTCTGAGCTTGAAATGACTGGCCTAAATGCGGAAGCAGACAGATGAGACTGCAGTAGCCTTTGGTCTGACTACAGGTGGTGAAGTAGTTTGGGCTCGTACATCTACCTGGAATATGGGTGATGCAACACCACTACTGAATGAATCACACTCGGATGGGCTGTGATACCCTGGAGGAGCTACTGAAGAGCTAAGATGACCGACAGATCTCTCAACATCCAACTGATGACTCATAGCGGACACTTCTCCATACTGCACCAGCGATAGATCACCATGGGCAGCTGCTCCACAGTCGAGACTGGCTCAGCCTGTCCACTGAGGTCGAACTGTGCTGCGGGAGAATCCATCCTTGGTAGGTGGTATGAACTTTCGTGAAGAACAGGGTCTGGTATGAGAGACTTCGGCAAGGCTACATCATAAGCTTGCAGACGTGTGGAAAGCTGACGTGCTCTCGCCTGTGTGCGAACACCGTGTGTCGTATCAGGGGAATGAAGTAGGCTCTGTTGCTCCATATCACCGAAGTGAATATAGCATCCGGCTCGAAGGACCAAAATGAACGGGACTAATAGATCGGTAGGGGTGTTGATGCTAATCCACCACGGGACTCCGGTAAGAAGTGTGACAGGAGACAGGGCACTGTTCCACTCTTTATCTGAAGTGTTTTAGGGTTCACAGCAGATGGCCACAACATTACTCTAATTAGACTGGATATTGTACAAGTTATGGCCACAAAGTGTTAAATGTGGTCTTTCTGAAATAAACAGAATAAACAAACATCAGTTTACATCTGCTAAATATAAATTACAGACGTGTAATGGAACTAACAACTTTCTACTGTCACATTATACATTAATCAACATGAGAGGATTAACGGTAGTGAGCATACACATTTGAATCACTGTATATCTTAAATATAACAACATTATAAACAATGTAAAGTTCGATTACACAAGTTGAGTATTTAAACACAACAACGAAATTAACATAGCTGACCTATAATCAGGAATGATTAAATAAACTTACATTCAATCACGCACATTAACACCTGATGAAAATGGCGCAGCAATCGGCTATTGAAATGAAAGTGAAACCGGAATAGCGGAACTCACATAAACTAGCGGGCACACATTCATAATAATAGTCCTTCCACTATAAACACACATAGGGAATTTAGAACAGTGGGACATATCAAACGTGCCTTTTCGGGAGATGGTGCAGCTTTGCAGTGATCCTTTCCTTTCACCTCCATATGGGCTTGATAGGTCGATATCTCCCCCTCAGCCCTTTTCTCGTGCATCTTTGACGTATTACTCACCTCTTGCGGTAGACGTGTCATTCTCAGTTACTCAGTGATCTCTCATACTGCCAAGTGACAGATAATATGACTTATGGGTGCATAGCACAGAATTAGTTAGAAGTAGGTCTCAAGTCTCATCTAAATCTTAATGGCTTCAGGGTGGTCAGTTTAACTCTGTCTGAGGCTCTTGTACTGCTGATGACTGTATAGTGAGTACTTGACCTCAGTATACATTCCTACTGCTTGCTCTCATCAAACAAGGACTTTTCACCAAAACACCCAACATTTTTGGGAGCTTGGAAAAGGAGAGCCATCAGAATAGATTTAGGTACAATAATGTATCATCAGTGGGCCTGTTTTCATTATTCAAGCATAAGATAATCATGCGAATGCTATATGACGAATATGCATATTCACACTATAAGACAGGACGAAAGATGTATTGGATGTGAGCACCAGCAAATGGATTACCCAACTTATTTATTAAGTTTAGGATCAGTCAGCAGCTATAGGCAGTGATCACATAAGAGCAATTTAATTGCACATTTTATAAAGACAATGAAGCTTTTTACACATTTTTGCATTATTAATTAGCAACTAGTTGACCACAAGCTGTCAAGCACTACTACGGAATCCAAAGTCATTGTAAATTATGCTCAGTTTTGCAGGAGTAGCCTACATCTAGTATGTCAAACGAGGCCCACATGACAGAGTTTATTACATGGCTGTTTGGGATTTTTGATGACCAGTTTTGATTGACCGCTCACCTTGGAAACCTGTATCTGTATCTCTACTGGTAAACTAATCAACTCGCTATCATTTTCTTGGCCATTTACTTCTTTATTTCGTGATGTATTTTTTTTTAAAGCAGTCATGTGATATATGTGCAGTCAGACGGTCATTACCAGGACACAGGATCAAGGAGGTAATTCGTATGAATTGATGTGAATCGTAGGAAAACTTACGATTTGTACAATGTTAGTTTTTTCACACATTAGCCACGACGTGAAACTGGAGTTAATTGCTTACACAATGGCTACTGTTGCATTTTAACACTATTTTTTTTCGGGAAAAAACTGAGGAAAATGTCACTTTTTGAACTAGCAACCAAGGCTTGCTGTTTTCTAAGCAGTTAATGGAGTAACCAAGGTTGTGTGTGTGAAAAAAAAAAAAAAGAAAAAAAAAGAGCGATGGAGGGAGCGCGCATGTGATTACCTGCGTCTGCTGCGGGCGGCTCTCGGCAAGGTTAATAGGCAGAATCATAATTACAAACAATGGGGCTATTAGATTAATTAGTTAAGACAAAATTGAAATACTTTGTCATTTCTATCCTGT